>NW_026971516.1:0-35713 GCF_963678635.1 Symsagittifera roscoffensis | reverse complement strand
GGATACATCAGATCAAAAAAAAAGAAGGCAAAAATCACAAAACAAAAACAAACCATTAAACTTTTTTCCAGAACACGAAACGCGCTTGGGAACCTGACTCAACAACAATACAAGAACTTCAAAACCATCGAGATCTAATCCACGACTAAAATTAAGCAGTAGACAATCAAAGAAAATTTTCGGAATCAGAGTCCACAACAGCATCATCTATAAAAGTTAAACGCAAAAAAAAAATCACATCTTCGCAAACCAGTAAGGTTCTACACTTGGAATCAACCAATAAGACATATTGGAAAATACACATTAGGCCCAATTCCGCGAGGAAAATGATTCAATACGATGTTAAGTTTGATGGTGATTCTATATTTTCCTTTGTCATCAATCCCCAAAGCGACCCCGTTTGAGGACTAGTACAACTTTGCCTTAATCTAATCGTAAACTTATTTCAAAAAGGAAACAACCATGTAAACAAGAATTTCCTGAAGTAAAAAATACCAGACAAATACTTGACCCTTATCTATCAGCTATCAGTAATATCACTTCACATTTTGGCATTTTCACCATTCGAATTCTACCACCACAGTCATCAAACCAACACCACACCGAATTTGAAAACTAGAATTAAAACTAAATTTCCCAAAAGTTTTTGAAGAATATATCAAGAAAATTCAACATCAAAACTCACAAAGAGCAAATTTAATTTTCACAAATGATGTTTTTGCCATCATCTATAGTTATGTTTCTATATTAGAAACAAATGAAACATTTTACGTATCAGCACCACAAACATCTCGACGCGCAATAGTAAGACGCGAAATAATTTTTTTTCACGATTTCTAGACTCAATTCGTGAAGCACTCACAGATAGTGAATTATCACAACTAAATAAAAATGATTTACAAAGAATTCTAGCATGGTTCAATGAAGATTTTTTCCAGCACAATTTAGACCTATTTTTACAAACAATAAAAAATTTAGACAACAAACAAACGATGAAACAACATTAGCACACAAAACAGATTATGTATGGCACCCTGAATTTTCTCATATAATAAGTTTTAACATCCTAAACGATATTTCAAGTGCAGCAGTTGCAACAAATACCGTATACAGAGATCATTTGGGAAAAACTCCACTCACAACTGACACCACGCCCTAGAAATATAACGCAAAATTTAAGGATAGGACAAGCAACAGTAGTTTAAGTTCAACGTTTAGCAATATACTTGAAACCCTTAACGCTACTAGAAATTTAACACAACAAGATATCCAAACCCCGTCACACCTTGTAAACGAAGAAAAACTTGAAACACTACCTTTAACAACACAACAAAATATTTCCCCTATTCATCCAACACTTACAACACCACATAATTAAAATATTATTCCTTTTCCACAACTGAAATAACAATCAACAGTCAAATCATTAGTCGTTTGGAACTATTCGCATATGGATTATCAAACAAATAGACCAATAAACAAAAATTAAAAACGACCACATAACAAGCAAAGACACTCGATTGGAAATACTTTGCAAATTATAATCATGATTGTTTTGTTTAGAATAATATCAGTAATCTAATAGCAGGACCACTCTATACGAATCACTGGAATAATATAGATCAACCAGATGACGTTTTTCAACCAGATCTTTTCGGACCTACCATAACTCCCAACAACCAAGACGAATGCAACAACAACCTCCTCAACGAAAAAAACATGCACTACTTAACAATAACATGCATCCACAAATCTATGCAGATACCCAAATTTATCAACCTAAATCAATGAGAAACGAAATTCCAAAATCTTAATATTTACAACAACATGAAATTTCAAGAATTCAACTTACAAACTTTACACATATAACAAACGCAGCAGAATCACTCCAGATGACAATCAATCCATAATCTATGGGTCGGTCATCTACCACATCTAATAAACCACTCATGTTATTTACAGGAGCAGATCTTGAGTACTCAGTGAATGACTACTTAAAGGCTGTTAAAGCCAAACTAATCTTAAACATAGGCCCCGAAACTATAAATACACCTCTAAATCAAATTTGGATTCACAGTCGGACAGGACTGATACAAACCACGCTCACTGGTGCAGCTCACGAAATGTTTTCAGTTTTACTCATTGAAAATAAATCCGATTGGAAACGATTTACAAAAAATTGTTCAAAGATTTTCAAAAAAGTTCGACTCTGAACGAAACAAAAAACATCAAAGAGTTTTATGCAACGAAAGTTGTACACTTCACGATTAAACATTTAAACAACTCGCAGTAGGAATCGAAAATTATCTAAGAAAAGCTTATTCGCTCAATACACACGATCAAAAAACACGAATATGAAAGACACACTAATGATGACTTTAACACCACAATTACGAAAAACTGCAATAAAAAAGAGAGTATCACATCCATCATCAATCCGAGAGCCTGATATAAACTTCCGAAAACTAGTAGATAAATTAGAACAGGCTGAAGTCACAAAGAACCTAAAGGAAACAAAAACTTAGAGCTACAAAATGTAAATAACGTAAATAATATTCTCACATATTGAAATTTTTCAAGAATCTGACAAGGAAGCAGAAAAAGTCACTCAATTCCTAAACATCTATGAAAATAGTCCAAAATTTAAAAGCAAACCTTCATTCCGAAAATTATGTTACTATTTCCGCAGATATGGCCATAGCATTGCTTCAATGCAGACAAAAACAACAAGATATGAAAAATAGACTATCAAAAAAAAACCACACAAATTTTCTTATCAAAACAAGAAAAAAGATCAGAGTTTACCGAACAAAAATTTTCAAAGTAACAGCAGCTCAGGAGTATTCATTTCAGTATTATACCAAGAAGCAATAGTAATAACAGATCACATTTCCCTTATTTCAATAACTTTCGCAGAAGATTACCAGACCGACGAAATTCACAACAATTTTCACAAAATAGATAAAGTAGATCGAATAGTCAAAATCATCAGTGTCGAAATAGTTGCTCTAGACAAATTTTTAATTGAACTATTTACTCAAACAATAATATAAATTGCTCATTTTCAAACCCTCGGAATACATACTATTCCAATGACCGCTCAAGAAACTCCACAAGCAACAGCAATCATAATTATTAATATAATCGTAATAAAAACTTTTCTAACAAACAATCACAAATCAATTCTAACAACAGACCGTATACTAAATATTATAATAATAGACCACTTGATATTTCTAGAAAAAGAAACAACAACGCTCAAAACAGAAGAAAAAATTATTCTCAGTCATATCTCACATATCGGAATAACTCACAATATTCAAATCGACAACTTCAAAACTACAAAAGCATTGCACCAAAACATCAAAGAAAAACCAAAGAAGTACAATCTACAAATGAAACAAGCCCCGACCCTTCAGTTATTGAAAATACAGAAACTTCAGAACTTCAATTATTCATATACACTGTGAAAGCACAAATGACGAAAGTGAAAAAATAATCCTTTAAACAAATATTCCATATAACAGATAATAAACACAATATAATTGGAATACCCTTGAGCAACAATATTAGCCCACAAAACAGATTATGTATGGCACCCTGAATTTTCTCATATAATATTTTTTAACATCCTAAACGATATTTCAAGTGCAGCAATTGCAACAATTACCGTAGACAGAGATCATTTGAGAAAAACTCCACTCACAACTGACACCACGCCCTTAAATTATAACGCAAAATTTAATAATAGGACAAGCAACAGTAGTTTCAGTTCAACATTTAGCAATACACTGCAAAGCCTTAACAGTACTAGAAATTTAACACAACAAGATATCAAACCCTATCACACCTTGTAAACGAAGAAAAACTTGAAACACTACCTTTAACAACACAACAAAGTACTTCCCCTATTCATCCAACACTTACAACACCACATAATTAAAATATTATTCCTTTTCCACAACTGAAATTACAATCAACAGTCAATCCATTAGTCGTTCCGAACTATTCGCATATGGATTATCAAACGAATAGACCAATAAACAAAAATTAAAAACGACAACATAACAACCAAAGACACTCGATTGAAAATACTTTGCGAATCATATTCATGATTGTTATGCTTAGAATAATATCAGTAATAAATAGCAGGACCACTCTATACGAATCACTGGAATAATATAGATCAACCAGATGACGTTTTTCAACCAGATCTTTTCGGAACTTACATAACTCCCAACAACCAAGACAAATACAACAACAACCTCCTCAACGAAAAAACTGGCACTACTCAACAATAACATACATCCACAAATCTATGCAGATACCCAAATTTATCAACCCAAATCAATGAGAAACGAAATCCCAATATCTTAATATTTACAACAACATGAAAGTTCAAGAATTCAACTTACAAACTTTACACATATAACAAACGCAGCAGAACCACTCCAGATGACAATTAATTCATACTTTATGAGTAGGTCATCTATCACATCTAATAAACCACTCATGTTATTCATAGGAGCAGATCTTGAGTACTCATTAAATGGCTACTTAAATGCTATTACAGCCAAATTAATGTTAAACATAGGCCCCGAACCTATAAATACACCTCTACATCAAATTTGGATTCACAGTCGGACAGCACTGATACAAACCACGCTCACTGGTGCAGCTCACGAACTGTTTTCAGTTTTACCCATTGAAATAAATCCGATTTGAAACGATTTACAAAGGAGTGTTCAAAGATTTTCAAAACAGTTCGACTCTGAACGAAACAAATTAAATTTCCAAATTAAACATTTTGGTTGAACTTCCAAATTAAACATTTAAACAACTCGCAGTAGGAATTGAAAATTAAGTACGAAAAGCATATTCGCTCAATACACACGATTGCAAAAACACGAATATGAAAGACACCCTAATGATGACTTTAACACCACAATTAGGAAAAACTGCAATAAAAAAGAGTGTATCACATCCATCCTCAATCCCAGAGCCTGATACAGATTTCCGAAAACTAGTAGATAAATTAGAACAGGCTTAAGTCACAAAGAACTTAAAGGAAACAAAAACTTAGAGCTACAAAATTTAAATAACGTAAATATTATTCCCACATATTGAAATTTTTCAAGAATCTGACAAGGAAGCAGAAAAAATCACTCAATTCCTAAACATCTATGAAAATAGTCCAAAATTTAGAAGCAAACCTTCACTCCAAAAATTATGTTACTATTGCCGCAGATATGGCCATAGCCTTGCTTCAATGCAGACAAAAACAACAAGATGTATGAAAAATAGGCTATCAAAACAAAAACCACACAAATTTTCTTATCAATACAAGAAAAAAGATCAGAGTTTACCGAACAAAAATTTTCAAAGTAACAGCAGCTCAGGAGTAATCATTTCAGTATTATACCAAGAAGCAATAGTAATAACAGATCACATTTCCCTTATTTCAATAACTTTCGCAGAAGATTACCAGACCGACGAAATTCACAACAATTTTCACAAAATAGATAAAGTAGATCGAATAGTCAAAATAATTAGTGTCAAATTAGTTGCTCTAGACAAAACTTTAATTGAACTATTTAGTCAAACAATAACATAAATTGCTCATTTTCAAACCCTCGGAATACATACTAATCCAATGACCGCTCAAGAAATTCCACAAGCAACAGCAATCAAAATTATTAAGATAATCGTAATAGAAACTACTCTAACAATAAATCACAAAACTATTCTAACAACAGACCGTATACTAAATATTATAATAATAGATCACTTGATATTTCTAGAAAAAGAAACAACAACGCTCAAAACAGAACAAGAAATTATTTTTACTCATAACTCACATATCGGAATAATTCACAATATTCAAATCGACGACTCCAAAACTACAGAAACATTGCACCAAAACATCAAAGAAAAACCAAGAAAGTACAATCTACAAATGAAACAAGCCCCGACCCTTCAGTTATTGGAAATACAGAAACTTCAGAACTTCAATTATTCATATACACTGTGAAAGCACAAATGACGAAAGTGAAAAAAAAATCCTTTAAACAAATATCCCATATAACAGATATTAAACACAATATAATTGGAATAACCTTTATTACAAAAAAGATTCCAAATGTAAACATCTTGAACAGTAAACTGTACATCAAAGTTAAAAAAAAATATCTTCGCCAAAACTCAATAACAAATCTCTAACGTTTTTTCAACGGTTAAATAAACAACCCCCATTTTATCAAAATTTTACCATATATATACAGCAAATAAAACATATAAAAACACTAACAGGTCATGTATATGACTTTTCCATGTTCATATAACAACGATGAGAATACACGGAAACTATATATGACCGACCTTGAATTCAAACCAATCCAAAAATTTTTTAGAGTAGTGAATTCATCTACTCAGTACTCTAAGAAAAATTAACACAGATACAATAGCATTACATGTATATATCAGTTCGCCATACAAAATTACGCTTCTTCAGGACTGTTACGATATTCCAAAACAAATTCAAGATTTCATCTTATACGAGAAAGAGCATACAGAGTGAATGATATCTGAAATTTATTAGATATCTGTCTATCAACAATCCTTAACGAAGACCTATCCATTAATAACATGAGAAATGATTCAAAAAGAAACACAGGTTATTTCAAAAAACTCTTATTTTGAACCAACCTTTCAAATCTCAAAATATACAGATGAAAAACTACAATTTCTGAAAATGTTTAGTTTTCAACATTCTCAAATTATTCAGCAGGAGTTTGAACAATTAGCAGACTTTTTTTCTAAAATCTACCATGGTTTATGCCACATCGAATTTTGATGTTAGAAAAAAAATTCACCACTACACTTTTCACTTAATCCCGACGCAGTTTTCAAGAAACAACGCATAAGTAAAGTTCCAATACACTTGCAAGACAAAGTAAACAGACTCATTGACATTCTTGAAAAATATGAATTATCTCACCAGTAAGCAAAAAGAACAACAACCCAAAGGAAAAATATTTAAAAATCCAGTTATTGTTCTCGCTAAAGATGAATTTTTTAAGTTCCTTTTAGACGCAAGATATCTAAACTCTCTAATTGATGAATCAAAATGCATTTGGTCCATAGAACCAACAGACGTAATACTCACAAAAATCACAGTACATTATTATACCACCGCAGATAAGAGTAGTGCATATATTCAAATGCCATTAAATGAACACTCACGTCGATTGACATGATTCGTTCTTGGAAATCAACAATACGCATTCAATAGACTATTTCACGGCATCTCTATAGGACCAGCACTTTTTTCTGCTTTTATGAGCACAAATTTTAGACTATTTATTCTAAGTAAAAACGCCATTACATATTTAGACGATGATTTCATACAATCACAAACAAAACAAAAATTCTTCAAAATTTTAGACAAATACCACCAAATTGTGTTAAAAAAACCTGAAAGCAGCTCCTGATAAATCACCTTTTTCTTAACTCGTGTAAAATTTTTTGAACATATTTTAGAAGGCACCACAATAACACCTTCCAAATCACAAATCTATATATTTTTAAAATTATAACCACCATCCAAAAAAAATCCAAGAATTCCTTGGAACTACAAAACTTTTAAAGTAAATTTGTTTACAAAAAGCAACTATATAGCAGACCATTCTACAACATTCTTCGACAGCGAAACAATTTTGAATGGAAATTAGAACATCGAAAATGCTTCGATCTTACAATCACATCAAGGCACTAATAAAATGAACCTCATCAGCAAATTCAAGACATTTTACACAAGCAGAACTCAGACTCTCCACACTTATGAGAGAATGTTCAGCCATCATATAAGCAATAACATAACAAGATTTCTTAATTCTTGATTCAAAAAACATCCAACAGTTATATTTACAGGTCATGAGCCAATTATTTTTCGTTTCACCCAAAAAACTACCCCTAACCATAGAGTATATTGATTTCAACTCATTTTAATGAAATTTGCAAACCTACAAAAAATTTGGACAAAAGGCAAAAACTTTGTTTCACCAGACACACTTAGTCGAAATACACCACCCGATGTAATTACAAAAAAAAACTGTAGAAAACCAAAAATATAAATTTCTTTCTTGCAAAAGCCGAAACAACAGCGCAATTAGAAAGTAAATACGCAGTAAGAATTGACTTGGATACTAAATAGATAAATACCTTAGAACATTTTCCACTATATCTAGATTGCCAAATCAATGACAATGAATTAGATTTCCTAGGTAAAGATGTTTATTTAAATCTATACCATGTTTCTCATGGATAAACAATTACACGCAACTGAAAACACATCAACAAAAAACCTCAATAACAAAATCTTTTCCCTTAGTACAAAAAGAGAACCTAACGAATATAATAAATTTGTCAGGCCCTCCCGAATCAAGTTAAAAATATACAATCAATAAACTCTTTGATTAACAAGACCCCTGAATAATATACCTCTTTCAAAGAACGAAAACTAAAAAAAATTCCCCCCAACACAGAAGCAATAACACTTAACAAAAATACAACATGTAGCATTCAACCCTGCAATGCTTACTCTGCATTCACAACACTTAATGAACAGTGGTTAGCAAAGTTTGGATTATCTGAAAACCAGGTCACAGACAATAGAAAAGAATTGATAAAAAACGAAATAATTACACTATGTCATCTTTATAGTATCAAACATAAACCTAGAAAACCACAAGGCCAATGGACAAACGGCTTATTCGAAGGCATGAACCGGTCCCTACAATAATACTTTCGATGTATGAGAATGGAAACAATCAAAATATACCGAAGGGTCAATAGAGATAAAATTACTCCTAGTAGCATATAAATTTCAGATTACAACAAATTTTGGATCATCTCCATATGAAACGGTTTTAAAACTTAAATTCACAAAAAACTATAAAAATCACAGCAAATTTATCAATAAACGCACAAAATTTGTGTAAAAACCAAAAAAAAAAGATTCAATATGTTAAAACATACCACTTAAAACAAAAAAAAAGTGTAGAAAACCAAAAATATAAATTTTTTTTCTTGCAAAAGCCGAAACAACAGCGCAATTAGAAAATATATACGCAGTAAGAATTGACTTCGATACTAAAAAGATAAATAACTTAGAACATGTTCCACTATATCTAGATTGCCAAATCAATGACTATGAAGTAGATTTCCTAGGTAAAGATATTTATTTAAATCTTTACCATGTTTCTCATGGATAAACAATTACACGCAACTGAAAACCCATCAACAAAAACCTCAATAACAAAATATTTTCCCTTAAAACAAAAAGAGAACCTAATGAATATAATAAATCTGTCAGGCTCCCCGAATCAAGTCAAAAATATACAATCAATAAACTCTTTGATTAACAAGACCCCCTGAATAATATACCTCTTTCAAAGAATGAAAATAAAAAAAAATTTCTCCCCAACACAGAAGCATTAACACTTAACAAAAATACAATTTTTAGTGAAATATCAAAATCTTGACCCTGCTATCAGACAACAGAACTCTTGGCAAAAACATAAAACAAAACCCGATAAAGCCGATATCCCATTTTTAGGGAAAAAACCTCACTCCGATATTTCCAAAACTTGAACAAAACGACGATAAATGATACACTGATATCTTAGAATACATTTATCTAGAAACAAAAGTACCCTGTACGCCAATAAGTCTAACGTTAATAGCATTTCACATATCACATTTGTTGAATGCAAAGGGATCAGAAAATACATATTCCATTTTCACTCGAAATTTCTGTTTTCCAAACGAATCAATTTGGATAAAAATACTTTCATTGCAATAACTGTATTACATGTCAGTTAAACAAACTCTTTCCACACCAAAGACGAATAGCAGAAAAACAAGACTTTCAAAGACAATGTTTATAATTTAACCATGGAATCTCGTTTGATAGAAAAGTACCTATATCTCCCTCCTCAGAAGGAAGTTCGTACATAATGGTAAAAGTAAATTTTTTTACACATTATGTAGCATTCAACCCTGCAATGCTTACTCTGCATTCACAACACTTAATGAACAGTGGTTAGCAAAGTTTGGATTATCTGAAGACCAGGTCACAGACAATAGAAAAGAATTGATAAAAAACGAAATAATTACACTATGTCATCTTTATAGTATCAAACATAAACCTAGAAAACCACAAGGCCAATGGACAAACGGCTTATTCGAAGGTCCCTACAATAATACTTTCGATGTATGAAAATGGAAACAATCAAAATATACCGAAGGGTCAATAGAAATAAAATTACTCCTAGTAGCATATAAGTCTCAGATTACAACAAATTTTGGATCATCACCATATGAAATGGTTTTTAAACATAAATTCACGAAAAACTATAAAATTCACGGCAAATTTATCAAAAAACGCACAACATTTTTGTAAAAACCAAAAAAAGATTCAATATGTTAAAACATCACTTCACACACATGACAAAGATCATGTTCATTATCCACAAGATTTAAAATTAGCCTCTGGAACCCACACAGAATGGATTCTAAGCAGAGATTCAAAAAAATTTAGAAGATAATCTCAAAAAACTACAACCTATTTGAAAAGGATCGTATCAAATTATCTACAGACGTCACGAAAAAACTTATAGACCACAAAAGAAAAGAGCTAGTACAAGATAGAAACAACCTTTTATCATACTATCCGAAGAGTCCACCCTTCGTGAATAAACACAACCAAACTCATTAACAAGACTACACATCGTTGACAAAACAAAACAAACTAGTAATTAACAAAATTTAATAAACTTCAGTCATTTACCACAATCACCCAATACAATTTTGAAGAAAAATCTGAAAAACTCCAAAACAAATAGTTCAAAATAAAGAAGTAATCGTAAAGTATGATACCTGTTGTAACAAAAAAATCACAACAACCCCAATCATCCCGACTTGGAAATCAACCGATAAAAGATGATAATTCTTGATTCCACAATAGTCGAGTTTCGTCAGACTTCTGATTAATTAACATCATCAATATATTTTCTATTCATCTAAACACAAATCCCTTCACATCTTTATATCCATTTTTATTTTCAGAACTAAGCTAGCTCAAAACCGACCAATCAAATCATTTGATATCATCTCATTTTCATTCAAACACCACCACTACTATTAGCCGACATAACTCCAACTTGAACTAGATCTATAACTGTAACTCAAAAACCTCCAGGTCAAAGGTATGCACTAACCTCATAATTGAAAACTTAAGTAATTATCATCTAAAAGTTAGAACCCCCTTCTATCAATCAATACAAAAATCAACAATTTTGTCTCAATTGATACCTCGAAAAATAATAAATTAGCTTAACGACAAAATTTAACCTGGTCACTTGGCCTACAGACTCTCTACTTCCCAAAAACCCTCTAATCATCCCACAAAAAAAACAAATATTAGAAAATTTTTACCTGGACACCCAGATTTCCATTCACCAAAAACTCACCAAACTTATACCCAACCCAACCCAAGTCATACCCAACCCACTTGTAAAAACTCATTAAACAATCCGAAATCCGACCCCCCTTGATTTCAACTCTAAGAAAAATAAAAAATTTCAATCAAGCAAAACATTTTTTAAATGCTTCTTTTCAAATCATTCAAACAAATTAAAATAATTATATCACACTTTCTTCCAATCTTTTCCACACTTTTTCACATTTTTTTTCATAAACGATTTTTTAAAATTCATAATCCTAATTTTTCTTATTGTTAGTACCCAATTTATAATTTTCTATTCCCTCATCCAGACTTATATTTTTCTCTCCAAAAACATTGACCACCTAATCAGATACAATACTTAACAATTTTCTAATTGATACGAAGCTTACTAATTAGAAAAGACATATTTTGTCGTAATTTTTCTCATCTTACTAGCTTCTTTTAATTTGACACGTTATAAATGTATAAAGAAAGTAAAAGTTGCTTCTGTACTAGCAAAGATTATGATGATCATTGTTTTTGCTGAAGAAGATTATAAAGAGCATATTGTTTGAAATTCTATTATTAAAAAAATATTATATAATAAATATAATATACAGTAAACTTTAAAATTGCTAATCCAAACCCTATTAAGGATTTCCCAACAACTAGCACACCCCATGAGCCCCAAATAACACCTACACACAGTCAAACAAATCAACCCCAATCATCTACTCGTATCTCAAATTTGGAAAACCCGTTCACCTTTGAAGAAGCAGACGCATCAATATCCGAACCATTGATATCAGCCATTCGTCAAGGACCCCTAAGCGAACCACAGGACGACCCAAAAAACAATATTTACCCCTCACTAAAACAGGATCTTAACAGAGCAAAAAACTTAAGCCAAAACGAAATTTAACAACCACAAAAGACAGACAAATTATTCATCCCCGACGCAATAGAAATCTATTAATACCAAGTTCAAATTAATATCCCCCATCAACATCATCGATTCCTCTAGATTTTTCCTGTAGTACAATACAAAGCACCCCTACATCAGTTCAATTCACTTCCTAACTAAATACCGCAAATATTCCATCAGATTACCTAGGTTCGACATCTACTTCTGAACTATTTCGTGAAACTTACTTTTCCCCTCTTCCCCCACTTCATCACAAAGACTTCCACATTGGATGACCCAAACATTTTCTCAAGGTGAACCCAATAATGTAAATGATCTAACAAAAGTCGAGTCAAATAGACGATAGATACCGTGAAATACAAGGTACAAGAAACTCTTCACGCTTGGATTGGAACTCCTTTGTAGCACGCACTCCATTAAACGGTCAATAGTTTAAAGAAGCAGAATCCATCTACAGCAGCAACTCTCGAAATCCATTTAAGATTAAACAAGAGCCCACTATGTCTATTCAATAACGGAACAATGCGCAAAATCGGACCAAGAGAACTCTATAAGATGGCACTAGATATTGAAATTCAGGCTCCAACTCAGGCAATAAATCGTCCAACACAGTCAGACTTTGTTGTTTCTGTTGAAAAAATTACCCCAGAGAATAGGGAAAAATTTGCACCAAAGGGAGAACCTGTAACATCTGTGGATGAAAGGCCAGTTTGCTAAACGCTTTCATTCTAAAAAATCTAATGTCGGAAATGTAGAAGTGGACAAAAAAAAACTGCAACTTCATAGACTCGGACAGCGAATTTGAACATTCAGTTTTGAGGTTAGGAGAAGAAAATCGAGAAGTAGAGTCAGTCAAAAGTCTAGAAAACATCAAGGCAGCCACAGGCCAAACAAAGTGTTCAAGGGTAACTTTCAGAAGAACAGGATCAATATTCAGTGCCACCGTGGACAACGGAAGCCCGGCATCATTGAATAACAAAATAACAGCAGATTTATTATTGAAAAAAAGACAGTATTATCATTAAACGAGTACCCAATCAAGACAAAGTGTGTTGACTACAATCACCAATCATTTAAACTACCTTGCACACTCAATATACATTCAAAGGGCTGGTTAGCTGAAGATGTTCACTTCCTCACTTCAGAAAATTGAACAAGATGCTCACTACGATTGGACATACAAGCTAAGATTGGCGAATTAACTAAGCAAGTAAAACTGATAAATTTTGAAGTCGGAGAAATTGAAGCCGCCGAAAATGAAGAATCTATGTAGCCGAAATTTTGTAAGAAGAATTCCATGGAAAAATAACAACGAACGACGGTTCAATCGACTCGAAGGGTCTAAGAATCACAAAGTCTTCATTCTTTTTAAACTCCAGATAATACCTATTCAAGAAAACTTCAGCCGAGTCCCAATCTATATTCCAGCGAAAGTAGGGGCAGAGATGAGGAATTCGATAAAACGAAGGGCAAGCTGGACAAGTGTACATCAGATCAGTTTGAAGCTCCAGTAGTAGTGACGGCAAAAAGGACGGAGCAGTTAATATAGCGATGGACGTTAAACCGATGAACGCGCAGATATTCAAAAACAAGTTCCAAGCTCCTTCAAAAACAAGTTCCAAACTCCTTCCGAGCAGCTTGTAGCGCTGGAGAAGCTTGTGGAGCTAAAGATGCTTGAGATGGTGAAGTGGCTTGTCGAATTCGAGCAGCTTGTAGTGCTGGATAAGCTCGTGGAACTAAAGATACTTGAGATGCTGAAGTAGCTTGTCGAACTCGAGCAGCAATCAGTGCTGGACAAATTTCTGGAGTTAAAGACGCTTGGGACGCTGATGTAGCTTGTCGAATTCAAGCAGCTTGTGGTTCTGTAGAAGCATGTGGAACTACAGACGCTTGAGATGCTGAAGTAGCTTGTCGAGTTCGAGCAGCTTTTAGTGCTGGATGAGCTCGTGGAGTTAAAGAAGCTTGGAATGCTGAAGTAGTTTGTCGGACATGAGCAGCTTGTAGTGCTGGAGAAGCTTTTGGAACTAAAGACGCTTGAGATGCTGAACTACCTTGTCGGAACTAAAGACGCTCGAGATGCTGAAGTAGCTTGTCGAACTTGAGATGCTGAAGTAGCTTTGCGTAATTTCACTTGGAGGCGGCAGCAGATACGAATGGGATATTAGCCAATATTAGCTGGAGAATCTCGTTGCACTCGAAGGACTTGTGCATAGAGCAGGGGAAGCTAGTGGAAAACGAGAAGCTTGTGATACTGATGAAGGTTCTGGATTTATATAAGCTTGTGAGGCTATAGTAGCTTAAGGAACTGAAGGAACTTCTGGTTTCGGAAGAGATTGTGGTGCTAATTAGCTTGTGTAGCTCGAGGAGCCTGCAGATTTGGTGAAGTTCGAAGTGCGCTAGAATAGAAGCCTTTGATAGGGGAAATGGTTGTAGTCGAAAAAACTAAACACTTTACCCTAATACCGAGAATGCACCTGATCAAGCAGTGGACCAACTGTTCGACAGCAGTGAAATGGCCAGATTCCTGAAACCACGAAGAAACATGTAAAGTGGAGAGGAAGTGACTTGTTGCATAGAAGGAACCTGACACGAACGGCTTTTTTTTAATCCGAAGACTCCCTCTGCTGTTCTGGGCAGGAATTCTCGTTTAGTATGACGTTTCTTCCTACGCTTTTCGATGAAGATGGTGATCAACTGAAAAGGTGTTCTCGGAGGTCAAACTATTGTCCTTTGGCTTGGCTTCTTACAGATTGTAACCGATTAAGTCGGGCGAGGGGTCGGGAACATGGTGGACTTGTAGAGACCATTTGTACTATCTCAGCTGGTGGTGTATCCTCGTTTTGATTTTGTTAAAAAGTTTTGATTTTATTGAGTGTTTGTTTCGCTGAATCTTGTCGGAAGAGTTTACACCCAGACAAATTTTATCTCTGTGATAGAAGGCACGAAAACCTACAGAGTGCTAAGAGCAATATCTAACGTAAACGTGCCAAATGCGAGAGATGCAACTTGGATTTAGAGAGAGGAAACCAATGCTACAGAGGAACCAAAGATGAAAAATCAATTCTTCAGGAAAGTTCGCTACACAGCTTACACAATTTCGCTCACACAGCTTTTTTGGCGCTGGCTAGTTGATATCTTTGATGCTGATTATCAGAGGTGGAACTAAGCTTTTCTCGAAGGTTTGCGGATTGTCTAAACTTTGAATCGTTTTGAAAATCTTTTTCATTCAATTTGTTCAAATTGACCTTTTGAGCTCTCTTAAATTACGGTTAAGACCCTTTTTTGACAACACTTTTTGACAAATTGCTCTTATTGGGCATTTTTGGAAGGCTTTGAGCAAACAAATGCAATTTTTTTAGCACCCGCTCCCCCTCAAATTACAGAAGTTGGCGCCAAAATAGAAAAACTTTATGATTGGTCGAGCAAAACTGGATGTCGTTAGCTCACCTTCTTCCATTTGACGCAAGCGAGGTTGGAGAAGATTGTTCCGATGCCCGCCAGCTGACACAAGATGATGAAGAGTCGAATTGATCTGAAAAGAGTTAATACTATTAATACTTTTTTCATCGATGATATGTAGCGTGCGCGATAGTTTTTTTAATCAAAAAACACATTTTTTTAAAGCAAAGCTTTCCAAAACGTCTTCTACAGCGCGTCATTTTTATTCAAAAGCTATGCAGAAACTTATGGAGGCAAATTAGGCTTCTTATACTGTTTGGGGATAGCTCAAAGCTTTAGTTTGATCGATCTACAAAAGAAGTAGATTTTATTTTCAATATCCGTTTCCCCTCGAGTAGCGCCCGAACTGTTACTACTTAACAGGTAAGTATAGACTAGTATCCAAAAATCTAACACGGACTATATTCTATAGCTGACCTGTATCGTCCGAAAGAATGGTCTAGAGCTTCTGCCGTTGACTCCCCGATGAACCCGCAGTCGCCGAAGAATTCAGTGCCCTCACATAGGTTCCAGATGCCCCCTGTGTGTGTTTTCAGCAGCCACTGTCTATTCCCGTGGGCACACAGAGAGAACACTACAGACGCCACGGCACCGAACATTCCCAAAAAACAGAAAACTTGATAAAAACCCATGGCTGCTTTTTAAATAAAAAATGACTGATCGATTTATCTCTTTTTTTTTAAATCAGGAATATAGTAAAATGATCGACGTGGCGTTTTCAGGAATGATTTTGAATGCTCAATAAATTTGGTTCGAAACCAAAAAAAAACAGTGTTTAAGCTGTTTTTAAAAAACAAACAAGTTAAAAGAGTAAGTCGTAGAGTATTCAACCGTTCAAATTTTATTTTAATGAAGTATGGTTCGAAAACGCATGTGTATTTTAATCTGCCTTCAATTTTATAAGAGTGTGTTTGTTCAAATTTCATGTAAACGCGTCACAACGACAAAAATATACACAATAAGACGTGGCTAATTTTAAAAGTTTGTTAATTTATTTTAACTCACATGTTCTTTTTCTCGGTTCGCAATAATGAATGCTATCGAGTGCTGTCGCGGTAATGACTTTAATGAGTGCTATCAAGTGAGATCTCGATGAAATCAATGAAAGGTCGTTCATAAAACGATCGAAATAATGAACAATAATATCTGCGGCGATCATATTGAGTTCTATTAACTAACCTGGTCAGTTCATTACTCATGAGTTAGGGCCGATGTGGTTAACTCATAGAGTAATTTCGGATAGGGTACACCGTCTGCTCGTCACGCTATCTTATTTTCGGCCGGATAGATTCGTGCAACTTCTTAGTCTAATACCGATCCTAATCTTACTCTTATACTTTCTAGTCTCAGGGTGTTTAACTAGTCTCTGCTAGGCTCAATAGATCTAGGGTACACTGGTTTGTTGCGGCTGCTGAAGTTCTCTTGGAGAGACAACTAATTTCTAAGTTAAATTCAAATCTCTCTGGTGCTGAAATTACAAGTAATTTCAGCACTTACAAATAAGTGGGTTGTTAGTTAGATGGATTATGATTGGTTAATATTAAATACTTTAGAGTGGTAAAATATCCAATTTATCCAATCATAAAATATAGTTTAGATCAGGTTCCAGCCATCCGGGTTTTACAGAGTTTTTAAAATTATCTTTCTGCAATTCAAAGGATGGATGATGAACGTTGGTATTTGGCGAACATCATATTCTTGTCCGGTTCCTCTTGTTAAGGAAGTTCCAGGACGCTGGAGTTAGGGACATCAATTGTTGTGTCGTCTTGTGACAACGACTGTGTTCCCCAATGAAATCAATCTGATTTCAAAATGGTTTGCTATGACGGGTTTTTCTGTATTAAGTAGAGAACTTGTTTTGTGTTCAACCTCGTCTGGGAATGGCGTGGAGATCGTGTGTGGAAGGGATGCCTCGTAACTCGGATCTGTACGTATACTTGAACATCGAGCTGGTCATTGGTCTAGCTCAATGAAGTCCTTTTCTGCGAAGTCAGGTCGTACTCTAAATCCTTTGAGTTGTGATTGTGGACGGCATATCGGTTGTGGTTAGCCATTCTTGTTCGAGTGTGATGGGATCATTTTGTCTTTGGATGTTCGTCTTTGTTGTTGTGTGTTGATCTATATACTGCAAGGTATGATTTACATTTTATAAAAATTTATTAGTTCGGTTTTTTATTCATGAGTTTAGTTAGTTGTTTTCACAAAAGCATTTTGTTTTAGTTCGGTTATTTTGAAGAGTTACTCACCCTTGAGTACCTCTTATTAAAAATAGAAGTGTGGTCACAAAGCGTGGATGTAGCGCGGTGGGTTAGGCCGGCTATAGAGCATGCTCAGGACGTCCTCTCTGGTGGGTTAGACCAGGAGTGGGAGTATGATTTCATGCGGTTTCTTTGAGAGGTCCTGTTATGTGATAACGTTTTATGTTGGGTTTATGTTGGTCTTTCTTATGTTTCTTTGGTTGTGTCCTTTTTTCAAAAATCAAATTGTTTTGTTATGGGTTTGTCTTGCGACTTTTTTGTGTTTTATTATTTCTTTCTTAGACTTTATAATAGTCTTCAAAAGAATAAATTATCCAGTTTTAAACTGGGTTAATCCGGTTTGGGTACCGTTGGTTTTCTTTTCTTAGTCATGCTGTTATTTTATGATTTGTGGTGTTTAGTAAGCTGCGTTGGTTAGTTTGGTTTAGTATATAATTCCTTTCCAACCGGGTTAAAGGAAAGTTTGAAACTTGTTATCGTGTGTTAGAGTTGTTGAGTGTGAAAGCTTGAAACTTAAAATCATTATTTAAACAATTCTTCGTGGGCGAGTTGTGCGAGTTTGGATAGAATTCCTGTGCGATTGAATGAAAATATCAAAAGGTTAGTACTGCATTTTCATTTTATCAATTTATTACATAGAATTTCAATTTTACTGCTTTTTGGGGGAATTTTAAAGTTATAAATTTTCATCGTAATTAAATTTACTGCTTTTTTGGGAAACAATTTATAAATTAATTTACTACATTTGGTATGAATTTTATCATATTATCTTGTGCAAAATATTAATGAAGTTTAGAAGAGTTTTAACAAGTTTATTTTTTATTTTTCTTTTCTGTTTTTTGTAGATGATCGTGGTATGAAGACTAGAAATGTAAAAGAAACATGAAAAAAGAATGGTTAGTACTAATTTAAATTTATTAGTTAGGAATATTTTTAAATTATACTTACCCGTTAATCGTCTGGGAAAAAGCCGTGGGGAAAGATGTAGTGTATTATGTCCGATGTTGTTAGTAGTTTTGCTAGTATGCGAATGATGTTTTTAGTTTGGAGCAGTGGCCAAAGCAATTGAAGTGCTTTAATGGTTTTTAGTTCTTCGGTGCCTACTGCAAACTCATAAGGTGTGTTTTGAATGAGGTTATATATTTTGTGATTATATTTAGTATTGTGAATGAATTCTAATATTGGGATTTCTATAGGCTGGATAAATTCATGTTGGATAAGGAAGGGTCTGGATTCTTTGGCGTTAAAGGTCTTCGTGATGGGACAAAATATATACATTTGTGTTACTGGGTCATAATTGCGGAGGATGCCGTGGATGTTAGTATCCTTGATGCAAGGAAGTGAAAGATTAGTGAAAAAAACTGAAATTTGTCTTTAAAACTTTCGTAAGCTTGAATATCATTTAGTGCTTCAGAGATGATGTGATCATATTTTCTATCAAAAATATTAAGTGTGAATACATATGACGTTTTTATGAAAAATTTTTCTGTTGGTTGTGGGTTAGCGAAGCGGTCGTCATCTAAAAATTGGTCTTGATTAGTTCGGATGATATTATCGTCGTAATATTCTATTGTATATTTGTTAGCACGAGGTGCAGTGAATGTTTTTAGTAATTTTTTATATCCTATATAAGTAAATTGTCTAGGTGTTAGTGTTGCGGTGAGTCTATATAGTATATCTTTATCCTTTTCTATATCGTTTTGAGTACTAGATAGTGGCAGGCAAAGGGGATTAGTAAAATGGTAATATGCTGTCCAGTGAAGTGTGGGCATTAAAACAAGTTCATCTACAAAACTACGTGTGTCGTTAGTGTCGTTAGGTGTGTTTAGAGTATATTGTGGGAATGAGGGTAAGGTGATTTCTAGAAATTCTTTCGTGTTGGTGTGTTGTGGGTGATTAATATATTCGCAGGCTGTTCCGGGTTTGGTAGGGAATGGGTGATTCGGGAATTTTCGTTTAAAAGTGCGATAAGCTCGGTGAGTGCTATTCGATGTTTCGGTGGATGTGGATGATTGTGCTAATGATGCAGTGTAAGTTGAGGAGGATGTAGGAGTAGGTGGGTTTGAGGATTCTATTGTGGATGAAATTTGATTTATGGTGAGGGTGTTAGGGTGTATTAACTGTTGTTGTAGGGTGATAAAATTATCGAGCTCCTGGGAAATTTGGGTGGTATCTGGAGAATTATTAGATGATCGGTTGGAATGAAAGGGAGAGTAGGTTGGGGTTACTTGCGAAGCATAAGAAGGAGTGGAAACGGATGGGAGTGAATTATTTAGTGGGATCGGTTGAAAAGGGGGTTTTGAAAAAACTGAGGAGTTGGTTTGAAAATTATTGGATGGAGATGGTTCGGAGTCTGCAAATTTGTCAGGGGTTTCTATATTAGAGTTATTAAGTTGTGAGATGGAGTATAAAACTGAAATATCTAAGTTAGTATCCGAATTCGTGCTTGATGATATATTAATGGTTGGGAAGTCGGGTGGTGGGAAAGCAAAAAGTGGGATTATTGGGATTGGGGTGTGGAGTTTGGTTGGATGGGAATTTGAGCGGTGTAGGGATCCAAGTTGTCGGCTCATCGTGGGCTATAAAAAATGATTATTTTGAGACTGAAAAGCGGTGATATGGGGTTGTTCTATAATTTGTTCATATGTGTTATCATCTTGTGAATGATGTGTCATTATATGTTGTATGGGACTTTGCGATATATTTGGTCTAAAACTTGGGTTATGTGTTATTGCTAGGTTTCGGAAATTTCGTGGGACTAAGGATAATGGATGGTTATGTGGTAGGGGTGGCAACTGTGGTGCGGTAGGTGTTACTTCTATGTTATTATGTTCTTTGTCGTATGTGTTCTGTCTTGTCGCTATTTTTGTATTTTATTCTTTTATTTGTGCGTCTAGAAGAATTTTGTTTATTGATGAAGAAAAAATTCCAAAAAATCCTGCAAATAGTATGCGTGCTACACTTGCTTGTCTATTTACTTGTGTGTGTATAGCGCATGTGTTATAGATTCCTTTTAAAAGAGAATAAAGAAATCCTATAAAGTTAAACATTGCGTATATGATAGTTAATTTTCTAAGATGTGATAGGGCCATCCTAGAAAATCGAGAATTTCATTTTTTAGGGTAACAAAGCTAAAAATTTTTATAGGTGAAATATCTTGTGGTCTGTATTTTTCACCGTTTAGATATATATAATCTCTAATGTCTTTAAAATATCCGCTATAATCTTGTGTATAAATATCTGCAAATCCTGCGGTTTCGGCAAGTTTTCGTAAGTTTTGATCAATTGATTGTCTTTGTATAGTGTCCATTTGTGTTAATAATTCTTGGAATTGTTGTGTTCTAATGTGGTGTTGGATATCTGATTTTGAATATATTCCAATTGATTGTAAATCAATATTTGGATTACGAGCAATAGCTCTGATGCTTTCGGGTGAAAATTTTTTGAGTGATTGCATTAACGTAGGGTATGGAGTAAGAAGATAATATTTATCTTCATCAGGGTTCAATTGTAATACATTGTGGCTATTTTTTGATCCACATGGGACTGCGGTATCCCAAAAACATGTTCGTCTTGAAAGTGTGTCAACAAAATGTACCTTAGTTTTATAAAATATAGGGATTCTTTTATAGCAGTGTTTATCTTCAAAAACATATAGTGGTGATACTTTTTTGGTACAAGTATAAAACCATAAAATGTTTCCTTCGTAGTCTAGAAAATTTGATCTAATTCCTGACAATAAATATCCTGCGTAGGGTATTTTTAATACTGCTAGTGCGTGTGATTGTAGGATTTGTGTCCTTTCTAATTCGCATAGTTGGTGAAGTGTTTCTAATTCGGAGAGTGACATTTCTTGAAAAATTCGATTAATCGTGTAGTCTAACTTCATATCTAAAAGGATATCATAGTGGATATTACCAAAATAAGTGTTATTCATTAGTGATAGTTCTTGTAAACGTGTGCTTCTAGTGTCATGTGGCTTTAGTTTTCCACCAGGTTGACCATTGCTTTTTTGAAAGTTAACTGGTATATATGATGTTCCTTCGTTTAGAGGGTGACCTGTGGCATAAGGGTCAAATTTTATTTTTCCAGTGGTCATGTCGAAAACTTTTTCGTATTCAACTAGTATTTCAGAATATTGTGTTTTATAAAGTGGGTTCCTGTATTTGCATGCGATTTCTGTTTCTTGATATAATTGGAAACGTGTTAATTTATTTTCTATATTATATATATTTCGAAAATCAGTACTTTGTTGTCGTGATGGATCGACTTGTTCATATGGGATTGATTCTATAAAATATTTTTCGTGAAATTTTATCAATCGAGCGTGTATTTTTGCTACTTGAAATGTTGTGCATGTATCTTCGGGAAACCAAACAATTGTTGCTTGTGTCCGTGTTGTAGGATCACAATAACCTTGATAGTTTTTACAAAGTAATCTAACTCCTTGATAGATCATTGTGTTGTCGGATAAATCTCGTGTGAGTTGTATTTTTTCGAGTTGTATTTTCCAATCTAAAAACATTGTTTCGAAAAACATCATTATTTCTGAAAAACATTATTTCACATGCAGTTTGATGGATTATTTATTCCAATGTGTGGTATCCAGTGCTTATCGTATATGTCATAAGTTAATCTTCCATGTGCGCTGTTGTATGGGTATTTTTCATCTAGTTTTATATGTCCTTGATATCTTTCAAGTTCTGCTTGATGTACAGAATCGGCAAAGACTTGAAAATATACTAGTTTTCTGTCGGTGTTTTTATTTCTTGTGATTTTTAATCTGAGTAGCTCGTTTTTACAATCATCGGGATTTAGATGTAGAAGTCGTTCTATACTACTTTGGTAGAATGATTCGTGGTCAAGTCGGTTTTTATTTCCGTTTGAAACTTGTGAACAATGTACTTTCTTTTCGGAAAATGTTGCTGTAAATTTATATCCTGCGACTGTTGTTGCTCGGGCTTTTGAATACAGTGTCGCTATTGCATTTGTAGTTTCTATAGCTTGTGGTTCTGTTTCGCATTGTGATACTTGATTTATTGCATATTTGTGTAGTGTTTTTTGTTCATTTTCTTCACAATCCTAGTGTGTTACTAATAAGTCCTGGGGTCCTGTGCGGGGAGAAGGATTTGTGTTTTGATCGGAAAACATTGGAAAAAAGATTTGTTGAAATATTAATATTTTTAGAATACACATGTGTATGATAATCCTGAGTATGGGTTATAAAATGTGATGTAATCAATTGTCTTTTTGGTATACCGGTCGTACTTATATATTACTTCAGTTGTTATAAATGGTGGTGCTAGCGATTGAGCTGTTATAATGGGTGGGTTCAATGGGTAAGGATGTTGAACAATGTTGTTAAGTTTAACCGTGATTTCGAATTTTAATTTTAGACTATTTTGTTGGAGTATTTGGATGTTATGGTCACGAATTTTTTTCGTGGATATCTTGTCTATATTGTAGTCTATGGAGTGCCCAATTGTGGAGTCGGTTACTTTCTGGATGTTGTCCAAATAGTGGTGGGGTTCTGTGAACGTGTTCCAATCTAATCTTAAAGGGATATTTGTTGATGATTGTTCTCGATATCTAGCGTCGAGGTTATTTGGAAAATTTAGGGTGGAAGGCGTCGGTGAAATCTGGCTTATTGATGGTGTTGATGGTAGTGATAATGTTCCTGGTAGTGATGATGATGTTGTTGTATCCGTAGAAATATCTATTGGGTCATTTATTGAAGTTGGTTCACCTTGTGTGAATGAGTGTGTTGTCCAATATGGTAGTCGTGATGTTTGGTTGGCGGGGTTAAAGGGATTGTCACGTATTTGTTCAGATGTTGGTGTTGAACGTAAGTAATCTAAGGGTATACTTGAGGTGCTACGTTGTGAAAGAAGTGTAGGGGTTTCTGGTAATGATGATAGTGTTGAATCCGTAGAAATATCTATTGGATCATTCACTAAGTTTGGTTCACCTTGTGTACATGAGTGTGTTGCCCAATATGGTAGTCGTGCGGTGGGATTGGGGGGTTAAAGGGATTTTCACGTATTTGTTCAGATGTTGGTGTTGAACCTAAGTAATCTGAGGGTATACTTGAGGTGCTACGTTGTGAAAGGAGTGGGGGAGTTTCTGGTAATGTACTATTTGGGTTTTCTGGAGTAATTGGTGATGGGGATTGGGATATATCAAAATGAACTCGGGGGGTTTGAAAAATTCTATTTCGGCGTGGATGTATAATTTGTCTATTTATTTCAACTGTATTTTGGTTTTGACTAATGTTTCTTATTCTACTTAATTCTTGTGGTAATGTTGGGTACAAGTTATTTGTTGGTTCACTTAGGGGTGCTTGTCGCTGACTGGTTCTAATGGTTCAGATAAGCGAGCGTGTCGTTCTTCAAAAGTGTATGGGTTATCTTGGAAAGAAATTCGTGTGGATGTTTGGGGGTTTTGGGTAGTTGTAGGTATTGTCGGGTTTTCTGGGGATGATGTCGGTGAAGACTGACTGTGTGATTGTTGGTTAGCAATTTTTGAAGGTATTCTGATTAATTTTTCTTAGTGAAAAAATTTATGTTTATTGTAGTATTCTTCAAGGAAAAGAATTAAAAGGATTGTTGCTAAGGCGAATGTGATTATTGCCTTTTTTATACATATGCACATTGTCATTATTAGGGATGATAAAAATGTTATAAAAATTACAAATAGTAAAAAAATATCTGTTCTACTAAAAATTGTTCGTATCATTTAAATAAACTTTGGGTTATTGTACCTGTGAATATGGTCAATGATTTGGGAAAGTTGGAGATATATTTCAAATAGGGAGTAGAAAATTTAAAAAATGTTGCAAAAAATGATTAAAATTTTTATAAAAGCTTCAAAGGTATCAAAGAAAAATATGAATAAAAGTTTAAGTATTGTGAAAAAGTTTATGAAAATGTTGAAAATTGTATTGAATGATCGAGAGAAGAGCATTTAAGAAATGGTTCCTTGGTCGAGTATTTTTTGTTGTTTGGGGCAATTTTCAAGTGCGGTCGAGTTATTTATTGATTTTTTGACAAGTGGGTTGAGTTTTGTGAAAAGTTGTTGGGGGCTAATTTTATGGTGTTTGGGAGGTTTTCTTTGCTTTATTTTTATTTGTCAGGGGATCTGAGGTATTTTTGAGATTTTTGTACTTTAGGCTAAATTAATACGGTCGTGTTTTTACTTTAGGCTAATTTATCATTTTTGGTTGGGGGGTTTTTGAGGTCTAAGTTGGGAAAATATTGTTGATCTTTGCGTTATTAGATAAGGGAGGGTTATGATATTATGGTGGTATTTATTTTAGTTGTCAAGTTTGAGTGGTTTGCTTATTTTTGACCTGGAGGTTGTAAAGTTATAGTTATAGATATGCCTGGAGTTTATTATCTTTTGTCTAATTGGTTGGTGTTATAGTTATAGAAGGTGACGGATTGAAGGAATCCTATTGGCTAAATTTGAACTAAAATTGTTGCGCTTTTTGTCAGCATGTTATTTTGAAAAATGAAGATTTAATATGATTGAGAGGTGCGAGGATTTTAAAATTAAAGTTGTTTTTGAAATTCAACTTTCTCTAATATTTTAGATTGTGGGATGAATGTTTTGTAGTTTTTACGTGGTTGATTTCTAAGTCGTGATGACTCTCTATGTTCTGATTTCTCGACTTGTTCTTGTGGTAAATTTTTTTTATAATTTTCCTATTTTTCCTATCTTTTTGAGGTATTTTTTGATCTAGCTTTTTTGTATTGTTTTGGGTTGTAGTTGATTTTGTAATTTGTTTTCCATGATGAATGTCGTTTTGTTTATTTATTTCTTTTTCCGTATGTGGGTGATTTTGAATAACTTTTAAACCTGTGAAAGAATATAATTGAGTTAATTCGCGTAGTGCGTATTCTTTTGGGTAGTAAGGCAATAGATTGTTTCGATGTTGAACAATTTCTTTTTGGTTTGAATTGGTGATTTTATATGTTACGTCAGTGGGTTTGGCAATTATTTGGTATGGTCCTTTGCGAAGGGGTTGTAATTTTTTAGAAATTCCTTTTTGTGTATTAAAGTTAGGTTTTAAGACAAATGTTCCAATTTTTAAATCTGAATTAATTTGTTCGTTAATGTTTTGCCTTTGTAACAATTTTTTTGTTACTCTTTGGTTAATTTCATTGTGTTTTTTATCTCTATTTAAAATCCATTCGGTATGTGTACGGGAAGCTAATTTCAAAATTTGTGGATGATGAAAGTGGTCTTCATCATGTGTGTAAGGGTAGGTTAAAACAAATTGAATCTTTGTTTGGTTGTTAATAACCTTGTGCATTGTTATGAGCATTTGCTGTAAAGATAATTGGTTTTCGTGGCTTTTGATTAAAAACCATTTCGTATGGTGACATTCCTAGAGTTGTCGTAATTTGTGAATTATATGCTAAGGGAAATAATTTTACATCTGCTGACCATTCTGTGTGTCTTGTATCATTTCCATTTATGATACATCTAAGATATTCTTGTAGTGAACGGTTCATACCTTCGACTAAACCGTTTGTCCAAGGTGCATGAGATGTACGTGGTTTATGTTTGATGTTATATAAGTGACATAGTGTGATGATTTCATTATTTATGATTTCTGTACCGTTATCTGTGACTAAGATTTCGGGTAATCCGAATTTAGCTATCCAGTGTTCATAAAGTGTTGTGTTAGCATAATAGGCATTACAATGAGGTACTGGGTTGAGTGCTACATAATGTGTAAATGCATCAACAATTACCATAATGTAGGAGTTTCCTTCAGAAGATGGTGAAATTGGTCCTTTTGTATCGAATGAAATACGATGGTTAAAATATAAACTTTGTCCTTTAAAATCTTGTTTTTGTGCTATTTGTTTTTGATTTGGATAAGGTTTATTTAGCTGACATACTATACAATCATTGCATAGTATTTTTATCCAAATTGGTGCATTTGGGAAATAAAAATTTCGTGTAAAGTTTGAGTATGTTTTCTCTGATCCAGAGTGTCCTTTAGTATTTTGTGTATGTGAAATGTTAAAAAGCTATTAGTATCATACTTAAAGGGAGACAGGGAACTGTAGAATCATTTAATTGATATTCTAGAAGGTCTCTGTTTTCATTAATTGTTTTTATTATTAAATTTTCGGAAATATCGGAGGAGTGATTTATTTCCTAAAATTGTGGTATCTGCTTTTACGGGCTTAGTTTTGTATTGTGCCATGATTTTAGTTGTCTAATTACTGGGTCAAGATTTTGATATTGTTTTAAGAGTTCAAGTGTAATTTTATCTGTTGGAGGGAGAAAAATGTTTCCAATTTCTAATTTTGATAGGGGGATTGTATCAAGGGGGTCATGGAGGTCAAAAACGTGATTTATTGTGTATTTTGAATCATTTGTTTGTGGTCCTGATAAATTTATTTTATCAGTTAAATTTTCTTTTTCAATTAACGGAAAAAAGTCTTTTTTATGCGAGTGGTGTTTTATTTTTTTTTGTTGGGTGTTATTTTTTATCCATTGTGAGTATGGAATTGGTTTGAAAGTTGATGTTCGTAGTAGATCAACTTCGTAGTGATTATTTTGGCAATCTAAATAAAGTGGGAAATGCTGTAGATTATTTATTTGTGATTGGTCAATGTCAGTTTTTACTGCTTATTTGCATTCTAGTCGGGGTGATGTTTCATCTTTTGCAAGGTAAAATTTTATTTTTTTGGTATTTCAACTGTAGTTTTTCGTGTAAGAAAAGCAGGTGGTGTATTTCGACTTAAGGTATCTGGTAATGCAAGATTCTTTCCTGCTGTCCAAACTATATGTAAGTTTGGGAATTTTATTAGAAATAATTGAAATCTATAAACTCGGTGATTGGGATTTGACTTTTGTGTACAGAGAAAAATGATTGGTTTATGATCTGTGAATAGAACTGTTGGATGTTTTGATCCAAGTATCAGAAATTCATATTCTATAAGTGTATAAATTATAGCTGTACATTCTCTCATTAGAGTTGAGAGTCGTAGCTCTGCTTGTGTGAATAATCGGGAATTTGCTTATATAAGGTTCATTTTATTTGTACCACTGTGTGGTTGTAATAATGCTGCGCCGATGCCAAAATTTGAAGCATCGCACATTGCATAGAATGGTTGATTTGGATCTGGGATTGTGTTTGAAATTTGTTCAGTTAAAAGTTTTTTAATTTCTTCAAATCGTGTTTGATGTTCAGTGGTCCATTCAAAATTATTTTGTTGTCTGAGGATATTATAGAACGGTCTTAAATATAATTGCATTTTATAAACGTACTTGCTTAAGAAATTTAACATTCCAAGGAATTCTTGGATTTTCTTTTTGTTTGTTGGTGGTTGAAGTTTTTGAATAGCATCACTGCGTGATTTTAATGGAGTGATTGTGTTTCTTTCTATATTATGTCCTAAAAATTTAACTCGTGTTAAAAAGAAGTGTGATTTATCGGGAGCGGCCTTCAGATTTTCGTTCTGAAGTATTTTATGATAGTGCTCTAAAACTGTAAACATTTCTTCTTTTGTTTGCGATTGCATAAAAACATCATCCAATTAGGTGACTGCGTTTTTTTTAGTATTAGTGGTCTAAAAATTTTACTCATAAAAGCTGAAAATGCTGCTGGTCCTATGGAAATTCCATAGAATAGGCGGTTAAATTCATATTGTTGATTTCCAATAACAAATTGTGTTAAACGTCGTGATTGTTCATCTAGTGGCACTTGATTGTATGCACTATTCATATCTGCGGTTGTAAAGTATTTTCCGTTTATTTTTGTTAAGATAACTTGTATTGGTTCAATAGGCCAATTGCATTTCGATTCGTCAATTAGTGAATTGAGGTATCTAGCGTCTAAAACTATTTTTAATGATTCTCCTTTTGCTAGAATGATAACAGGGTTAATAAATGTGTTACCTTTTGGTTGTTCTTCTTTATTTACTGGTGAGATAATTTTGTATTGTTCTAAAATATCAAGTAATCTATTTACTTTGTCGTGTAAATGAATTGGTACTTTACTAGCTCTTTGTTTTTTGAAAACTGCGTCAGGTTTTAACGGGAGATGTAGTGATGAACTGATTTTGCCAACATCAAATTTTGATGTTGCGTAGACTGTTGAATATTTTAACAGTTGTTTTGCTAGTTTGTCAAATTCGATTTGTGTAATTTGTGAGTGTTCAAAATTAAACATCGTTAAAAATTTTTGTTGTTCTTTTGTGTAATTTGTTATATTGAACGTTGGTTTGAAATATGGTGTTTTTGTGAAATAATCTGTGTTTCTCTTTTCATTGCTTATTATGTTATTTATGGATAATTCTTCGTCAAGAATTGTGGATTGGCAAATATCTAATAATTGGAGTATATTATTTACGCGGTAGGCTCTTTCATGTATGGGTGAGATTGTAGCGTTTGTTTCGCAATATCCTAAGGGTAATGTTACTTGATACGGTGTATTGTTATACACGTGTAACAAAATGATGTCGGAATTCGTGTTTTTCAAATATTTTATAGATGAGATCGTGATTTTGAAAAACTTGTGAATAGGTTTAAATATCAAAGTCTGACATAAAAAGTTGTTGTTTATTTTGACTTTTATCATACTGGTGGACTTGTTTTATTGAAAAAATATTTATATATATTTCCTGATAATGGTTTCAGGTGTTTCCGTTGTTGGTTATAAATTGGATAAAATTTTGAGAAGAATGGTGGTTGTTTATTTAATCTTTGAAAAAATGTTAGAGCTGTATTTTTTGGTTTTTTGTACTTATCTTTGATTAGTATTTTACTATTTAAGATGTTGATTGTTGGTATATATTTAGATATAAATGGTATGCCAATGATATTGAGCTTAATATCAGTAATATGAAATATTTGTTTAAATGGTTTGTTTAGAATTTTATTTTGCTCTATTGTTCTTGTGGGGAGAAGTAATAATTGGATTTTTCCATAATTTACTAATGTTGATCCTTGTGCTGTTGCTAGTTCACTAGAGGTTGCAAGAGGCGTTAGTTTTGGATGTAATGTTTTGATTTCATTCCATTTGGGAATATTAATTCTGTTTGATTCTGCTCCTGAATCAATTAAAAAATCAATTTCAAGATCTGCAGGTTGAAATTCTTTGTTTCTTGGACTCTCTAAGAGAAATGGTACCGTCCAAATTTTTTCTCTGGGTTGTTCTTTTTGTATATTTTGATAAAAATATGATTTGTGTTTGAAGATTTTGTTTTGTCTTTTTCATCGGGTTTAATTACCGTGTTAATTTCATTTACTTCTTGTGCAGTTTGTGTAGTATCGATGGGTTCAATGTAATAATTGTGAAGGAGTTCCATTTGATTTTCATGTATATGTGATGTAAAAGGTTGTTCATATATGATAGGTTCATAGTCGTTTTCGACTGTTATCATATTTACGGAGATGGTATTTTCTGTATCACTTTCTGTATCTGATGATCCACAGTTTATTTGATTTAGTTGTAGTTCGTTACTTCCTGTTTCATCAATACCTGGGGGGTCTGATGTTATTTCTTCATTTGACTGTACTTGATTAATATGTCTTTGATGTTTTGGTGTACTTTTTCTGTATCGATGTTTAGAATTATTATAATGGTTATTATTCCTATGTGGTGACTGGGAATAATTTCTATATTGATTATTATAATTTGAATTTCGATTTTGTGAATTGTTCCGTGATCTGTTTTGATAATTGTCATTTGATCTGTGATAGTTTGATCTATTATACGAGTTATTTCTTGATCGATTGTTCGGGTAATTCTGATTTCGATTGTTCGAATAACTTCTATTTCGATTATGTGAATAGTTTCTATTTCTGTTGTATGACGAGTTTCGTGATTGATTATTGGAATAGGGTTTATTTCTTGGATTTGATTGAGAACTGGATCTAGAAACAAATTGTGTTGCATTGGAATTTGATCTCGAATAGTTATTTTGACTATTTGATCGGTTATAATTATTTTGTGAAGAATTTTGTGTATTTCTTCGTTCTGGTGATCTTCCTCTATAATTTGAGTTATATGGTGATTGATTCCTTGTGTAGTTGGTGTTGTTCGGAAGTGGTTTTCCTGAACTGTTGTTACTATATATATTTTCGTTAGGTAGATTTTGATCTTTTTTCATATATTGATAGAACGATTTATTTGGTTCTTTATGCTTTTGAGGTTTATTCTGATTATCTTGTTGTTTTTGTCTACATTCGGAAATACTGTGTCCGTATCGTCGGCAATAATTACACCAATTTTTGAAAGATGGTTTGCATTTAAAAATTGGATGTTTTTCATAAATATTTAGTATTTCAGTTATTTTTTCAACTAGGTCTGTATCTGATTCCTGTATGTTATTTATATGTGTAGTGTTTGTTTCAATTCGATTAACATATTGTACTTTTAGATTTTCTGTTTCTTCAAGTTTCATTGTGATTTCCGCTTGCTCTAGTTTATCTACTAGTTTTCAAAAATCTAAATCTGGCTCTCGAATTGAGGAAGGATGAGATGCTCTCTTTTTTATTGCTATTTTCCTTAATTGAGGTGTTAAGGTCATCATTAAAATTTCTGTCATTTTTGTGTTTTTATAGTCATGTGTATTAAGTGAGTATGCTTTTCGAACTAGTGTTTCAATGCGTACTGCTAATTGTTTGATGGTTTCAATTGGTAAATTGCAAATTTCATTACATAAAACTCTTTGGTGTTGTTTATTTCTTTCGGAGTCAAACATTTTTGAAATTTCTTGTGTAAATCTTTTCCAGTCTGATTTTATTTCTATAGGTAATACTGAAAACCATTTTTGAGCTGCGCCATCTAAGGTTGTTTGTATCAATGCTGTGCGTCTAAGTATCCAATTTTGATCTAGTGGCGTATTAATTGGTTCAGGTCCGATATTTAAAATTAAATTTGCTGTTACTGCATTTAAATAATCTTCTACAGAATGTTCAGGATCTGTTCCTGTAAATACCATCAGTGGTTTATTGGATGTTATTGATGATCCACCCATGAGGTATGGATTCATTGTCATCTGTAGTGATTCTGCGGCATTTGGCATTTGCGAAAAATTTGTAAGTTGATTTTTTGTTATTTCGTGTTGCTGAAGGTAATATGGAAGCGGTATTTCATTTTGCATTTGAGATGGTTGATATGAGTGCATAGTCATTGGGTTTTGTGGTTGAATCGATTGAAAAGATTGTGTATTAGTTGGATTTGGCATATGTATTGGTTGTTGATTTCGTGTATCTGTTGGGTTTGGAGAAAAACTTTTATTATATGTATGAGGTCGTCGCGATCCTTGTGTGCGATATTCCTGGGTATATGGTGCAAAAATGTCTGGTTGTAAATAATCATCATCAGATGATAAATAATCCGTATGATGAGGTGCTTGCTTTTTATTTTTATTTTGATGAAAGAATGGGTAATTTTCACTATGATCCTGTGGAGGATGTGAATTAGTTTGAAAATTTACTGAGTTGGTTGTTGTCATTGGGTTATCCCAATAGTGAGAACATACATGATTATTATTTTTTCGTGGGGGGTAGTTTGCTTTTAACGAATGCGCATAACTATAATTGTGTTCTGCAAAAGTAATTCTTGTGAACGTTTTTCGTGGTTTTGATGGTTTTGTCATTGGTCTATATGTTTGATAATCCATATGTGAATATTTTGGAGCAACCGAAGGTTTAACGGTTGATTGTAAGGTTACTTGTGCCAGTGAAGTATTTGTATTTGGTGTTGTTAAATTTGGGTGTATTGGTGAAATACTTTGTTGTTTAGTTGTTGTTGTTTGGACAATTTCTTCATTTATGAAGTGTGATGGTGTTTGAACATTTTGTTGTGTAAGATTTCTAGTTCCATTAAGGTTTTCATTGTGTATGACGGTCAAATTTAAACTGTTATTTCGTGTATCAGGTAAAAATGATTGTAGTTTAATGGTGTTGCATCAATGGTTAATGGTATTACTTTTACATAATCTCTGTGATAAGATATTGTACTTATTGCTTGACTTGATAGAGATTGTGGGATATTTATAAATGTATGATGAGACCATTCAGGGTCCCAAACGTAGTCTAATTGTTCTGTAATGGCAGTGTCATCATTTGAATTTTGAGTTCTGAAACTTTTTCTTGCTTGCGAAATTAATTCTAAATTATGTGTGAAACAATCTATTATAAACCATGCCAAAATTTTTTGTAAGTCATGCTTTGTGTGTTGTGAAACATCGTCTTTAGTGAAATTTTTTTTGATTATATGTAGAAAAGTTGAAAATAATGTGATTTCATTTCGTACTTTTGTATGTTTGGATGTTTCAGTTGGTGAGATACTTTGAAATTCTGTTTTTTCTAATATAGAGATATAGGTATATATTATTGCAAAAATTTCATTAGTGAATATAGAGTTTGCTCTTTGTGAATTTTGATATTGTATCCATTGATATTTTCTAGGAACATTTTTGAAAATTCGAATTCAAGATCATCTGTTTGAATTACATATTTACGGTGATTCGTGTTTGGTGTGCTGAATTCTATGGTGTAGATTCCATATTGTTGTGTTAAGTTACATATGTCTTTCAAATAATGTTCAAAAATTTGTCTTTTGATTTTTGCATCTGAGAATTCTGCTTTGCATGGACTGATTCCGGGTTCAAACAAATTGACGGGTAAATTCTTGCAAAAATCATGTTGCCCTCTATTATCGGGTGCATCTATGAGGAAGGGGTAAATCTCTTCGTCATCTGGACTATCGTCACTTTGAGTGTGGCTCATTTTTTCATTTGATGACTGTTAATATATAGCTATCAATGTGTCTAATTGGTTGATTCCAGTTATACAGGTGTACTGGTTTGTGTTTGTATTGCTTTTTTATTCTTCTTTTTCCTCTTTTTGATGAATTTGAAGTTGTTTCTGACTCGGAAAAATATAATTGAACGTGAATGGGACAATTTTTATCAATTGATTCTTTTAATTTGTAGAGTTCGTCTAAATTGCTGGCTTCTGATTCGGAAAATGCGTTTCTATTTTTTGAAAATCTTTTTCGTGTGATTTGTTTTTGTTTGTTTATAATTTTTCTTTTTTTTGTTTGTCGTTTTGTTCTAATGTATCCAACTGTTTGTGTATGAGGTGTGATTACAAGATCGTATTTTTTGTTATCTATCTCACAGTTGTGTAAAACGATTGTTTGTTTATTTCCTAGATTTTTGAATGACATAAGGTTTAGGATGAGGGATGCAAAAAATTGTTAGGTATTTCTATTTTCTTAGACTGTTAGTCCTTACGGTTTTTTGGTTAGCTTAACCTGGGTCTTTTTATTAAGGGTTGGAGAGAAAAGTATATCGATTCCAAAGAATGATTTTTTACTTTCTCGTGGCTAGTCTAAGCTAAGGTATTAACTTACTTAATCTTACTTAGGGGTAGTGATTGTGTTCAAGGGTTGGAGAATAGTAAATCGATCCACAAGGTTCAGGTATAATTAGAACGCAAGTAGTTTGTTAGATACTATTTTAAACTTACTAAGTCTAAGATCTATCCTGGGTCTGGTAAGAGGAGGATTCAAGAGAAGGATGAATAACCGAAGTTTTTCACTGTTTATCTTAATTTGAATGGTTGGTTTTGTTAAAAAATTTCTATTAATCTTGGGTCTTTTGGAAGGGTTGGATAGTGAATCGACGTTTGAGGTCGTTAGACACTTGCTAAGTAGGTGGGGGAGAACAAATTTGTTCTTTTTGATCCAAGGATAGGCCTTGATGATCAGGTTTAAAATTTAGTGAAATAGAAAATTAATTGAGATCCAAGGATAAGCCTTGATGATCTGATTTTAAAATTAAGTGAAATATATTTTAAAATGGTTCAAATTTATTTAAGAAAAAGATTTAGTATTTTAATGATATTAGTGAGCTTATGATTGCTGTTATGTTTAGGTGATGAAGCTGGGACAACAGATGATTTATGATTACTAACAATTTATTGTCATGCTACTAATTTTTATTTTCATTTTCAATAAATATTTTTCAAATATGTTTTATATAAGACTGCAGATATTAAGAAAACGATCTGAGATCTTTTTATCAATCGTTATTGTACATTAAAGTTTTTGCTTAGCGCCTGAAATGATCATGAAGATTGACTTCAAAATTTTATGTTTGCAGATGAAAATCTAAATTCATTTCTAATAAGATTCTAAATATAAAAGTTTGTGATGGCTTTTGCCGTACGATCATAAAACTATATGGTAATTTTCTACTTTGTCGTATGCCGTCTCTTGTTCGAGGTCTTCTTCCAATTCCGGGTAGTTCTATTATTGTTCGGAATATCGGCTCTGATCGATTGAGTCGTATTGACATTTCGATTAAATTATTATCGTATAACATTTTAAAAATGTTTTGTCTAAATTTTCATCTGTTTTTGGTTAGTTCTAAGCTATTAAGGTCTTATTCGAGACTTATGGTCGCACCAGATGAGTTAGGACCGATGTGGTTAACTCATAGAGTAATTTTGGATAGGGTACACCGTCTGCTCGTCACGCTATCTTATTTTCGGCCGGATAGATTCGTGCAATTTCTTAGTCTA
>NW_026971515.1:0-12335 GCF_963678635.1 Symsagittifera roscoffensis | reverse complement strand
TGACTGTCGTTAACTTCTGACATTTGAAGCTCGTGGAGCCAAGTCTTAAACGAAACGAAGCTTTATTTGATAAAACTTGTTTTTATTGGCCTCAAAAACATAAGTTATTACATATACTGCGAAAAAAAATCAATCAATTTTTATCAAAAGAGTAGTTTTTTTTATCGATAGTCTTAATGTGACGCAATAACTTGAACCCCAAAAAATACATATACACTAATTTTTTTCAACAAATGGTCGCCGAAGTACTTCTCCATCAAATAACTAAATAAATTTACTGCTTTGAAATGTTCAAAAGTGATAAAAAGTTTTTCTTGCTAAATACTCGTTTTAGTTTTTCGAGATAAAGAAATACTGAAAAACTTTGAAAGCTTTGATCATATTTAAGCATCCTTGTTTACATAGTTCAGTAGCATTTACCCTAATGTGAAACAACAATCTCAATCCCAATTACTGTTATGCTAAATTTTGCAAGAGGTTTTTGATACAAACTTCTTTTAATCTTTGAAAAAAAAACTACTGAAACGTTTGGTAACCTTCTAAAAATTTTCAGTTTTTTGAATTTTTTTGTAGAAAAGAAAATTTTGAAATGAATAAAACACTAATAAAAACAAAACCATTACCGGTAAAAAGAGAATAAGTCAGTAAAAATTCAAGAAAGCCATCACTTCACGTTCATATGGTTCTGTGATAAAGTTCAGTTTTCCTCCATTTTATTTTTCTTTAGACAAAAAAAAAAACAAATAGACCAAAACTATATGATAAGTCACGAGAAGCCGTTTTCTTTTTGTCCTCCTCTCCGAGTTTTGTCTTTTCAAACTAAAGATGTTATAAGACAACTGTTAATCCAAGTTATCCTAATTGAAAATTTACCGAGCGAAAACTGTTGGTTAAATAGCATCATCTAGGTATAACGCGCAATAAATTGTTCTCAATTTTATTGTAATTTAAAGGTTAGCTGTATAACTGATCAGTGAAACCAGTATTTCCAAGAAAAGTCATGTGCATATTTTGCTTATACCTTGCTAGAACATGGCAGAACAGTGACAAAACGGCAATTTTTGGTCATCAAATAGCCTCTTTTATTCAATAAAAATATATCAAAAACAAGGCTAACTGAAAAACTGATATCGCATTTAAAAGTGTTTTGTTTATTTTCAGTTGGGATTTTTGGAAAAAAAACCATCATGACAATTATATTTTCAGATAAATTCTGTTCATTGAAATTTTTGCAAAGACCCCAACAAAAAAAGAATATATTTTTATTCAAACTGAATGCAGTTCAGAATTGTTTTATCTTCTGCTGAACAAGATTTAGCTCGAAAACAACACAACGAAATTTTTTCTTCTGTGACTAACCTCTGATGTAACATGGTATGCCAAAATATTGATCGTTTTTTCCGTGTTCGGACTACAAGCGTAGTTTCTACAACCATCACCGTTTGTTGTATGAGAGGTATAGGTCTAGTTGAATCATATATTTTGAAGTTAACATGTAGCAGATAAAAAACCTGTATATATTACAAAAGGAAAATTTGTAGAAGATCATGTTAACATTTTTGTAGACATAAAATAATGGGATGCAAAAAAATCTCGAGATGCATTAGAAGAAGTCACCAACTTGTTTCAAAATCGATTGTTTGTACTTGTTTGACAAAAAAAATTTTTGCGTTCAAAAGCAGATGAACAAAAGATTACATGATATCTCAATACTTGTTACATCTGGACACTGCAGTTCTCGATTTATTCACGAAAACAATCGATCCATGTTTAGTTGTTGCCCATCTAGTAAAAATTTTACTTTACTAATCAGCTTACATTTCGAATTTTTTTTTCAATGTCACCGATTTTCAGCTACCGATACTGCAATGCTCGAAGACGTGAAAATTCAGAAAGACAAAAAAATCAACAAAGGTTTTAATTTTACTCCAAAACAAGTTGAAACAAATAGAATCAATTTCAAGGTTTCATTCTCTGAAAGGTCCAAATCAGTTGACAGTTTGGAAAGTTTTATTAGAGTGTTTACTTAAACTTTTACAAAGTGCCACAGAAAAACATATGAAATATCCTCTCAAGATCTTGAAAGTCTCATTCTTCTTGTTTCAATCAATAACCAGTTCATTCCACGTCTGAAAGTACCCATTAATAAAATCAGACAATTTCTGAAATGGATTAAACTAATAGGTCCTTGAAAGTAAAACTGTGAAATCAAAAATGGTAGATCGTATCAGTTGCTGTCGTCTGTCGAAGTGCCGATTTTTTTGTAAATGAGTACAAATTATGAAAACTAATTATATCAACCTTGCAAACGTGAGCTGTACGATCTCAACTTGCCTAAGAGCAGTTTTCAAATTTAAGTTTCCTTCACTTCCTAGTTTGTTTTTCTCCAAAAACGCCAGTTTCTGACAACATAAATTGTTTTCCTTGTGAATACTTTTGAGATAAACACTGTAGAACAAAACGAGCATAAGGTGTGAGAAATAAAAAAACCACATAATGAAACCTTGAACGATATAGTTCAGATAATATTTGTGATTTCTTCCCTTGGTTTTTTGTGTCCAAAAAAAACTGTTGGAGAAAATCAAAACAGATGATGGAAAACCGCAGTATCGGAAAAATTTTAGAATCTGGATAGCAGAAACTTAAGCGGTTATGCAGAAAAACTAAACTCGTTTAATTACGGTTGCTGAATGCTGAAAAAATATTGACAAAAGTTGCCCTATAATTTATTTATTTTGAGGATTGAAAAAAATATCGAAGAAAAATTTAAATAGGAAATGTCGTTCATTATTTGTATCCAATTTAGAATAAGGTGACAATCCCAATTGCAAATGATAAAACATGTTTTCATAAAGATTTTTTTTTCCATTATGCAGTGCAATAATTAAAATAAGCAGTTGACAGTGCCATTTTTTTATTCTTTGATTGACAATAGAAATAACAATGTATGCCAAACGCTCGCTCTTTATTCCATCTTAGGAGTGCAAGTTTAATTGCAATCAACCTCATCATCTGCAGTACTAGAAACTGAATAAAAGCTCAGAATCGTTTTTGAAATGTATTATGTAGCAGATTGCCAACAACTAAAAACAATATAAGGATAATTTATGGAACAGATAGGAACACGAGGTCTCGCGATGCGAACAAAAATCCAGATGTAAAAGAAAGTGCTGATTATCTGATATGAAACTTCTCAATGGGTGTTTTGATGGGTGTATTGCTCAATTTCTCAATTTCAATATTAAGGCATATCAGGATCATTTACATTGCATTTCGAATTGTGTGTCTCGTTTTATTCGCAAAGTTTATCAAGGCATTATCTAGCTGTTGCTTTTCTTCTACGAAATTTACTTAAGATACTGAGAGACTACTGATAAATGAATCAAAAGTCATCGATTTTCAACAACAAATTATGCAGATTTCGGAAAGATCCAAATTCAGTGGAGATTGATATCAAAGCAATTTTTTTCTTTTACTCATACACGAGTGGAAATAATTAAAATCATAGTTAAGTGTTTACTCTTTAAAAAATCCAAGTCACCTGACCATTTTGCAAAATTAAGTTATTCAGAAAAATAATTAACTTATTGCATATATCGACGGCAAATCATCCGAATCGTCCTCTGTGATTATTTAATTTTTTGATTTGAGCCAGTTGATTGCTTTATACAGTAACAAAATGCCCATTTTCACCTTTTTTTAGTTGTTCCTTTGGGAATTTTTAACGTGGCGTGGTGTGACACTTTTTGAGTGGCGTGGCGTTTCAGATCATGCGTGGAGTGACAATCTTTTTCTAAATCGCTATACTTGTTTCACATTCTTTTACATTGTTAAAAAAACCTCATTGCAGATTGTCAAAACTGACATCTTAACACGCGGACGACATTGGCGAGTACCTCAAACCAAGAATATAGAATTCAAACAAGGTAGATCAGATCATTTGCTGTCAGGCGAAATTAGATATTTTATGATTTTTAATTTGGTTCGTAAGGTTGGGTATTATACTTGACTTTGTTATTCTCCGCTATTGCATAAATATGTAGTCTCAAAGACAACTTGGAAAAAAAACGTCAGAAGAGAAAACTGAGGTTTTCAATGTTTTTATTTTGCTAAATTCATTGATTGAATCTTAAAACATCAGATGATGAAAAAATTGATAACAGATAACGATCATTTTCAGAGCCGGAAAAAAAACAGGTGGTTGAAAACAAAAACTGAATTGTTCCCGGAGAAAAACTGTGACCATCTGTTTACTTTCGCTGGAAACAATTTAACCAAATACTATGAGTTCAATGATTTTATTTATTTTGATGAGTAAAATTTAAGTTCGCTTTGAAATGATGAAAAAAAGTAGCGTTATACAACAAAATAAAAAAAACACAAATATGAAACAAAAATTAGAATAAATTTGATGAATTTTTGAAAAAAAATCTGACATTGTTATTCAAAAAAATTCAATAACTTGTTCAATTTTTGCGTATAACACTTAACTTGTACCGAAATAATCCCAAAATAGTTTTTTTTTAATTTGTCACCATACTAAATATAGATCTCGAAAGTATAATTTGCACAAAGGGTTTCCTCAAAAAGCGATGTTCCACCTGTAAACCATAATCCAATTTTTTTTGTTAGCTGAAGGACAAAATTTAATGGTTTTTTGGTTCTAGAAAAAGAAAACTAAGAGTTTTTGAGAAAAATTTGAAATTGCTGTGCCGCATATGGTATTTTTAAAATAAGATCGCAACAAATCTGCATTACAAATTCTTCAAACAGTTTTGATTATCTCAGAGGAAAAAAGCTATTTGTTATTTTGCCATTGATAGTGGGTGGTGACTTTACATCTTCTGGATTATACGAGTTGCTCTCAAACCGTTGCTCTTATTTCCATAAACGTATCACATTGGTCGTAATAAAGTTAATGGTAAATAAAAAGTGAATTCTGATAATATTTCGTTGAAACTGGTTGGTGGTTTTTCGAATTGGATTTAGCAAGTAAATTTGTTCCATTCCTTCACCCGCAGAATACTGCAGAACACAATTAATGTAACAAGTTAACTAAAAATAAAAAGTTAATCAAAATCATCGTATTTTTAGAAAGTTCCCTTATATTTTTGTTTTGATAGCATAAGTTTTTTGATTTGTTACTGTTTTTTCTGCTGCTTTCATTGGTCTCCTTTTAAAACAAAACAAAGTCTCATTTTGAAAAAAAAACAGTTTGATGAAGAAGAAGACGTTTTAGCATTTTGTTACTTGAAGATTTTTCAAAAAGGAATACAAACTGAAAATTAGTGGAAAAATTAAGCGCAAATTGAGGTCTATGCCCAGGAAAGGCCTGAAATTAAAAACAGTTTGGGACAATTTCTATGTGGAGTTGTACGAAAATTATTAGATCGCCGACATCAAACGATCTAAACTACATTGTCCTAAGATTTCAGTTTTTGGTTCAAATCACTCCCGTTTTGATCATGGGTATTTGTTTCTCAAAATGGATATTACAAAGACTCATTTTAAAGAAAAAAAATAAACTAAAACTAGGTAGTGTATTTTTCACTATGATTGAAAAATGAAACACTCATGGGGTGTAGCTTAGGTAATTTGCAGTCGTTTGATCTAATAACTTCAAAAAACACCAGGTAAATTTTGTCCAAAAAGGCCCTTGGATTAAGACATTTCAAAGAAGGAGATTCTGAATTCCCTTTAGGTTTGCCTTTAAGTGCAGTTCTAACTGAAAGCTACTGATTGTTACCGGTAGACACATATGTAAAAATTTTCGTTTTGAAAATAAAAAGAAGCTACGAATTTCAAGACTTCGAAACAATATCATTGACTGCGACTATTTTACGCAATAAGGATATGATATCATCATTGGTAATGACATTTTCCACGTTTTGTTACCTTAGTTTGTTCTAAATCTTCGTATTATTTATCACCCCTAAAAATCGTGAATTAAAACTATGCTTACATAGAAAAAGGAGGAGTTGTTTCATGCAACACATAGAGTGGTGGAATTTTCAAACAATTGTTGAACGTCAATTTACCACTGGTTTCTATTGTGCCTCGAATCATATCAAAATTGACATAATTTACAAAAATAGAAACGAAAAAAATAAAACAGGAGAAAGTAACGCAAACAGATATGATACGCACACTAAAATAGAGAAGTTGAAAAAAACTAATTTTACTTTGAACTGCCTTTCTTCCTTTTGCCGACAATCGCGATTTGCCTTTTTCGAATGCCAACAAGAAATGCACAACTTTCGAATTCGAAAAAACTCCAGGGGCATCTCTTTTTTGAATTTTTTTTTCGATTTTCATGGTTTTTTTCATGAAATATTTCGGCCCGAGGAGTGAAATATTCCGGTTCAGAAAAATACAAACTGTTTTCCTCTAATGTGTGGGGCTCAAACTCTGTCATTTTTTATTTTGATTTGTTACGGAAATTTTTTGGATTTTTGCTCATACACGAGTGGAAAAAATTGAATTTAAAATACTAAAAGACTACTGATAAATGAAACAAAAGTCATCTGTTTTCAACAGCAAATTATTCAGATTTCGAAAAGATCAAAATTGAGTGGAGATTGATGTCAAGTGGAAATAATTGAAACCATTTTTAACAGTTTACTCTCTAAAATATTCAGTTCACTGGACCATTTTGAAAAAAAAAATTCAGAAAGTTAATGAAAAACTTAGTTCTAGCAACCGCAAATCATCAGTATCATCATCTCTGAAATTTTATTTTTTTGATTTGAGCCAGTTACCTGCTTTATACAGTAATAATATGCCCATTTTATCCTTTTTAGATGTTTTTTGGGAACTTTTCCCGAAAAAGCTTGAAGCAAAGAAGATCATGCGTGGCGTGACTTTTTTCGTAAACTGCTATACTTGTTTCACCTTCTTGTACACAGTCCAAAAATTTCATTGCAGATTGTCAAAACTAACATCTTTACACGCGGACGAAATTGGCGAGTGTATCAAACCAAGAATTGAGACTTTAAACAAGGTAGATCAGATCATTTTATGTCAGTCAAAAATAATTATTCAAGTTTTTTAATTTGATTCATATAGTCTATAAGATTGGGTATTATACTTAATTTTGATTTTCTCCCCTATTGCATAAAGGACAAGTCTCAAAGACAACTCCCGACTACTTTCGATCGGTATTTCGAAAAATTTTATTCGTCAACTATGGGCAAACTGATTTCAGATTACATTGACCCAGTTCCTAAAATGACGGTTTTGAAATATATAATTTGTTTTTCAAGGTGAGTGAATGTCTTTTTCAGAAAAACCTTGTAGAACGAAATGATCAAATGTTGGAAAAAAAAGAGAAAATTGAGGTTTTCAATGTTTTAACATTGCTATTGTCATCGATTTTAAAACATCAATTGATGAAAAAAATGATAATAGATAAGGAACTTTTTTAGACCCGGAATAAAAATTAGGTTGCTGAAAACAAAATCTGAAACGTTCCCGGAGAAAAACTGTGACCATTTGTTTAGGTTTGTTGGAATCAATTCAACGAAACACTATGAGGTCAAAAATTTTAGTTATGTTAGGGAGTAAAAACTAAGTTTGCTTTACTATGAAGAAAAAAGTAGCGTTATACGAAAATGTTTTAAAAAACACATAAAAGAAACAAAAAATGGAATAACTTTGATGAATTTTTCAGAAACTTTTGAAAAGAAAACCTAGTTTGTTAATCTAAAAAAAATCAAAAGAAATTGTTCAATATTTGCGTATAACTTTAATATTGTACCAATAGAACCCCAAATTGCTCTAGTTTCTTTCTTAATATTTGTCACCATACTAAATATAGACATAGAAAATTAAATTTGCACGAAGTGTTTCCTCAAAAAGTCATGTTCTACCAGTAAACCATTTCCAATTTTGTTTTTTAATATCTGAAGAAAAAAAATTAAAAATTGTTGGTTCTAGAGTAAAAGAAGTACGTGTTTTTGAGAAGAATTTGAAAAAGCTGTGCCGCATATGGTATTTTAAAAAAAGATTTCAACATATCAGCATTACGAATTCTTCAAACAGTTTCGGCTATCTCAGCGGAAAAAGCTATTTGTTATTTTGCCTTCGACAGTTCTTGGTGTCTTTATATCTCCTGGATTAAACGAGTTGCTCTCAAACCGTTGCTCTTATTTCAAAAAAGTATAACAATGGCTGTAATAAAGTTATCGGGAAGTTAGAAGATCAGTGAATTCTGATAATAACCAGGAAATAATTTCGTTGAAGCAGGTTGGTGGTTTTTCGAATTGAATTTAGCCAGTAAAAATGTTTCGTTCCATCAGCTCATACTGCGGAATACAATTAATGCAACAAAACAACTAAAAATATAGAATTCATCAAAATCAATTGTCTTTTTTTCGCGTGGTTCCTAATAGTTTTCTTCTGATAGCATAATTTTTTTGACGTGTTACTGTTCTTTCTGCAGCATTCTATGTTCTTCTTGTAAAAAAAAACTTTCAATAAGAGAAAAAAAAAGTGTAGAAGATAAATGAAAAAAAGACGTTTTAGCATTTTGATACTCAAAAATTTTTCAAAGACGAATACAAACTAAAAATTTGTGGTAAAAATAAGCGCAAGCTCACGTAATTGTCCTCGAAAAGGCCTTAATTTAAAAACTGTTTGGGACAACACCTACTTGGAGTTTTACAAAATTATTAGCCGATTATCCACCGACAACGAATTATCGAAACTGTATTGGCCTAAAGTTTCAGCTTTTGGTTCAAACCAATCATCCGTTTTGGTCATGGGAACTTGTTTTTAAAAGAGGATTTTGAAAAGATGTTTCTCAAAGAAAAAACCCTAAAACTCCGTAATATAGTTTTCACTAGTGATTGAAAAATAAAACACTCATAGTGTGTAGCTTAGATCATTTGCAGTGGTTTGATCTGATAACTTCAAAAAAACTCCAAATAAATTTTGGCCAAAAAAGTCATTGGATTAAGGTTTTCCAAAAAGTAAAAACTGAATTCCGTTAATTTTTGCCTACAAGTGTAGTTCTAAGCGGAAGTACTGATGGTACCCGAAGACACATATCTAAAAAAATTTTAATTTCAATAGAAAAAAAACTTTGCAGAACGAATTGATCAGATGGTGGAAGAAAAACTCAAAACAGAAAATTGAGGTTTTCAATGTTTTGACATTGCTAATGTCATCGATTCTTAAAACATCAAATGATGAAAAATGATAATAGATAAGGAAACTTTTTAGACCCGGAATAAAAATTAGGTTGTTAAAAAAAAAACTGAAACGTTCCCGGAGAAAAACTGTGACTGTGATTTGGTTAGGTTTGCTGGAAACAACTTAACGAAACACTATGAGGTCAAAGATTTTAGTTATATTGGGGAGTAAAAACTAAGTTTGCTTTAAATTGATGAAAAAAGTTGCGTTTTACGAAAATGTCAAAAAAAACATTAAAAAAAAGAAACATAAAAAATCTTAGTTTGTTAATCCAAAAAAAATGAAAAATTGTTGAATAATTGCGTATAATTTTATTTTTGTACCAAGAGAACCCCAAAATGCTCTAGTTTCTTTCTTAATATTTATCACCATACTAAATATAGACATAAAATATTAAATTTGCACGAAGTGCTTCCTCAAAAAGTCTTGTTCTACCAGTAAACCATTTCCAATTTTGTTTTCTGTTATTTAAAGGAAAAAGATTTAAAAAATTTTGGTTCTAGAATAAGAGTACTAAGCGTTCTTGAGAAGAAATTGAAATTGCTGTGACGCATATAGTGTTTTTAAAAAGATTAAAACATATCTGCATTACCAATTCTTCAAACAGCTTCGGTTACCTCATAGGAAAAAGCTATTTGTTATTTTGCCTTCGACAGTGGTTGGTGACTTTATATCCCCTGGATTATTAGAGTTGATCTCAAACCGTTGCTCTCATTTCAAAAAAGTATCACGTTGACCGTAATTAAGTTATTGGGAAATTGAAAGATCAGTGATTTCTGATATTAACCAGTAATTAATTTCGTTAAAGCAGGTTGGTGGTTTTTCGTATTAAATTTAGCGAGTAAAAAAATTTCGTTCCTTCAGCTTATAGTGCGGAATACAATTAACGCAACAAGATAACTAAAAGTATACAAATCATCAAAATCAATTTCAATTTTTTTCGAGTTTTCCCTATGATTTTTCCTTTGAAAACATAAATTTTTTGATGTATTACTGTTTTTTCCGCAGCATTCGATGGTCTTCTTGTAAAAAAAACTCATTAAGAGAAAAAAGCAGTTTTGAGGAAAAAGGAAAACGAAGACGTTTTAGCACTATGATGCTCGAAAATTTTTCAAAGACGAACAAACTAAAAACTAGTTGTAAAAACAAGCGCTAGTTCAGGTATCTGTCCTCGAAAACGCCTCAATTTAAAAACAGTTTGGGAAAACATCTACTTGGAAATTTACAAAAATTATTAGCCCAATATTCGCCGACAACAAATTATCGAAACTACCTTGTCCTAAAATTTCAGCTTTTGGTTCAAATCATTCACCCGTTTTGATCATGGGATTCACCCGTTTTGATCATTTGTTTTTAAAAATGGATTTCGATAAGATGTTTTTTTTAAAAAAAAAACGTAAAACTCGTAGGTGTAATACGAGTTTTACTCGTAGGTGTAATTTCTCTAGTTATTGAAGAAAAAAACACTCATGGAGTGTAGCTTAGATCATTTGCAGTCGTTTGATCTGATAATTTCAGTAAAACTCCAAATAACTTTTGGCCGAAAAAGTCATTGGATTAAGGCTTCTCAAAGAGTAAGAACCTGATTTCCGTTTAGTTTTGCCTACAGGTGTATTTGTAACCGGAAGTACTGATGGTACCAAAGGACAAATATCAAAAAAAAATGTTTTGGAAAGAAAAAGAAGCTATGAAAAGCAAGACTTCGAAACACTATCATTGATTGCGACTGTTCTACGTTGTTAGGGTATCATATCATCACTGATAATGACATTTTGCACATTTTGTTACATGAGTTTGTTCTAAATCATCGTATTAATTCTCACTCTCAAAAGATCGTGGACTAAAATTATGCTTACACGGAAAAAATAAGACTATTTCATGCAACACAAAGGGTAGTGGAATATTCAAACAACTTGTGAACGTCATTTTATCACTGGTTTATATAGTACCTCGAATCAGATCATAATTGACAGAATTTACAAAAATAAAAACAAAAAAAAATTGAAACAGGAGAAAGTAACGCGAACAGATATGAGACACTGGAAAACGAAATTGGAAAAAAAATCGTAATGAAACTCCAAGGACATTTCATTTTTGAAAGTTTTTTTGGACTTTCACGTTTTTTGTTTTTCATGAAGTATTTTTAGTCCGAGAAGTAAACATTCCTGTTCAAAAAAACACAAATAGTTTTCCTCTAGTGTGTGGGATTCAAACCACTTTTTTTCTGTTACAGAAGAATCAGTGCACACATGGAAGGAAAAAAAAATTGATCACAAAGATTCCTCTAAAACTTTTTGATCTTTATTTGGTTGAATTACTATTCTTCTTGTAGTATATTACCTTAAAAATTAACAATAAGTTTTCCCTTGAAAAACAGGACGACATCATCCGAGAAACATCATCCCGTGATATTTTTTGAAAGCAACTAGCATGTGTAAATCAATATCAATCGTAGTTTTCTAAAGCCTTTGCTTGGAGCCAGAGTTTTAGAAAGTGTCACTAAATTTTCTTGAAGCACCTTTCTAAACATTGTTGGGCTCTATATAAGGAAAGTTTCCGGCTACCGGTGAGCTAGAATGATAATATTTGAATACATTCAAATGTACAAACAAAACGAAACTGTTGGTTTTTTGTCACAGGTACTTTTTTTCAAGTTTTTTCATTGTAAACATGCATGAAAATGATGTCTGCCCTAAATCAAAAGACGCGAGATTGATCCAATTAGTTTTCCGTGTATTTCTAAGATTTTTTAGTTTTCGAAATAAAAACGCAAATATTTTCTGATTTTGGATTGAAACAAATTGTACAAAAATTTGTTCATTATACAAAAAAAATCCATCAAAACATTTGCTGTTTCTATTTTGTTTTCACCCAAAAAGTTGTTTTATTTATTTTTCAAGCAATAATTTTCACTACAATCTATCGGAGCAAGCAAGTGAATTTTGTAAAAAGTCAAAAAACTCAACATTGAAGAAATTTTAGAAGACTTTCAGGAGAAATCTTGCAAATATCTTAAGCAAAAACTGTAACAAAATTTTAGTGTCTAAAATGAGTTCCGAAACTAAAATTAATGAACTCTTTTTGGAAAATGATACTGAGGACTATTATGTTTCTAGAAATAACCTCTTTCACTTGTATTTGGG
>NW_026971514.1:0-17865 GCF_963678635.1 Symsagittifera roscoffensis | reverse complement strand
GTTATGATGAACGATGTTTTTCCTTCGCTTCTTTTGTTTCTATTCTAACAAAACCACCAAAAGAGAGCTTTGTTCGGCGATCTAGTTTTAGCAATTGTTCCGCACTTACTGAAATGAGACGTCGAACGTCCTTTTTGGTCACTATATTTGGGGCTACTTTGGTAACGCGGTTTGTTCTCGAGTTGATTGTGTTGACAAAATCTTGAAGCTTAACCGTGCATGAGTAGGTCCAATTGTTCTCCAAATACTTATAAATCAAACTATTTAGTGATCGAATATTCTTCTCCTCGAAAACGGATTTTTCACTCTCTGATGTTTATGTTTCAGAGCCGTTTTTCTTAATTAAGTTTTGAATGACCCCCTGAACTCTGTTCCTTTGTCTACCCAAATTTTTTTGGCTATTTTGTTTCTATCATTTGTTTGAGTCCTTCCGCAGTTGAGTTAGCATACTGAGTGAGTATGGTCGTTTAGAGATTGATTTGAGTACTTCGTTTGTTAAAAGTTATTATGAAGAAGGAACTCATTCTAAAAAAATACTTTTAGAGCCTGAGACAGTACCAACGGTCTGTGTTCTAGCAAACAAAATAATATTTTGAAAAAAAAAAACACTTATAAATCATTAAAGAAAGGCATCAGTATCACAAATTATAACATCAGATGTTTAGCAAAAAATATCACGCCATGGTAGCTATTCTTGAAAACTATAGGAAATTTAGATGGCACTATAACATGAGCAACATGAAAAAAAATAAAGTTCGCGCAAGACCAAGTTAGCTGATTGGATTGGCTAATTCGTCATTTTTTGGCTTCCCTCATGGATAGAAAGTCTCATAATTTTACACATGTGGACAGTTGTGTAGTCCTTGTCCCAAGAGAATCTGCAAGAAAGTTTTTTCTCCAGCTTTAGGAAATTTAACCAATGAGTTCCTCGTTGGTCGGAGTTTGATGCGTTCACTTTCATGAAAGTTTTTCGCGTTTCAATATTGTATTCAAAAAAAAGTTGGCCAAAAAAACGCTAATTTCATAATTGAAACTTTTGCATCGGTTAATGAGCTCAGTAATGTGCAGATTTTCAATCTTTTTTTTTCGATTTAGTTCATAAAAGTTTTCTTAGCTGATTTTATAACGGAACGCACGAAGTTTTTGATGGACGCTGTCCCATGATAAGCAACTCCAAATTTTTCCCCAGCGGTGCATCAAACTTCAGTTCTACTGAAATGGTGCAATTGGTCAATTCAGGGTAAACAAAATCATGTGAAGCCTCCTGAGTTAAAGTGAGATCAAGTATTACTGCTGTTTCGCAAAAAAAAAATCAAAGTTTTATAAGAAACCACGTGCTATTTTTATAATGAAACGGATTTTACTTGATGCAGCTACGGTTCGCTCACGTTGCGCAATATCTTCAGCTCGCCCATCAGCATAATCAGTAGTTGATGGAGTATCTTCATAACAATATATCCTCGAACAGCAAGCCATATTTTTTTTTCCTTTTTTTCCGTGTGAAAATTCGATCTCAAGGAAAATCTAAGGAACAAAATTGGCATTGATTGTTGAAATTTTTTTTCCGTTCAGGGACACTGTACATTCGAAAAATGAAGATTAAAGTGAAGTGTTGACCAAATATGGGGTGTCTCGTAGTGCTGCCTCTGTGCCATGAGTTCGCAAGACATCACCATTACTTCAAACACTGCGTGCTACAAACTCCAAGCGAGTTCGTTAGAGATCGACAATTTTTTTCCCTAAACCTTTAAATTCAAGCATGGGCCATCAAGTGAATAAGGTGCTTTCAAATGTAAGAAGAAAGGAGGCTTTTAAATTAATTCTAATGAGCTGTGAGTTGCTTCAGTTGGTAAAAAATTAGAAATCATTCTGGACATTGGTGAAAAAAGTAAGAACTATTTCTCAAAGCAGTTCTTTTCTTTGATAAGAGATATTTTGTTTTTCTTCTTGTTGTTTTTGCCGTCTTCCTTTTTCTGATCATGCGGGAACTGCTGCGTTCAGCTTCAATTTTTGTGGATTTTTTTACCGTGTTTTTCATGGCTTGCTTCGGCGTTTTCTTCCTGGTTAGTGTATCTATTACTTCGGATGCTGGTTGAACAAGTACGTTTTGCTAATTGTCCTACAAAAACCCGAGCTAACGGAAGTACCCATTTCCCATAGCCAGAGCTCCGAAGCCACTGCCCTACTGTCTGTTATGTCTTGAGAAATGATCGCTTGATTATAATAGTTCGCCTGCATAATCATAATCGGAAAACTTTTGAAATTTTTTGAGTCAAAACATTTTTTCTTCCTCCCCTGCAAATGGTTAAAGTCTACCGGTTTCTGTTCGTATTTTTGCCGCAATGCTCGGGATGTTATTCAAGATGAGTTTTATTATAATCTAAGATGCTGGGTGATGATTTGATTGAATGCTGCAAGTGTAACCGCTTTTCAACCCTCGATTAGTATCATGGATTTAAACAACGGTGTTTTGTTGTCACTCATAGTCTGACAATGATTTATGTCCAATCAGATAAACATCATTTGGTTTCCAGCAGAGATATCAACAGGGTAGTCAGATATGAGAATTCGTGATGTGAGAATTCTATGGATATGACTGGAATCTTTATAGCCGATATGATAGCCCGTTCTATTTCTCATACCTTTGAAACCTAAAATACTAGGAACCTGTGGTTTCTCAAAGGTAATGCCTCCCCAACAATTTATCCATATTGAAAGATGTGATTGAAAGATTGAAAAAATGGGTTCGATGCTATAAGTGAAATTATTAAGATTAATCTTCCGATTGATTTCGTTGAATGTTGAATATCTTCGCTAAAATGATTTTTTAAAGCTTTTAGCGCGTTTTCAATGAAAAAAGTCCTTGAGGCTGGTGACACCAGTATTATGATGAACGATGTTTTTCCTTCGCTTCTTTTGTTTCTATTCTAACAAAACCACCAAAAGAGAGCTTTGTTCGGCGATCTAGTTTTAGCAATTGTTCCGCACTTACTGAAATGAGACGTCGAACGTCCTTTTTGGTCACTATATTTGGGCTACTTTGGTAACGCGGTTTGTTCTCGAGTTGATTGTGTTGACAAAATCTTGAAGCTTAACCGTGCATGAGTAGGTCCAATTGTTCTCCAAATACTTATAAATCAAACTATTTAGTGATCGAATATTCTTCTCCTCGAAAACGGATTTTTCACTCTCTGATGTTTATGTTTCAGAGCCGTTTTTCTTAATTAAGTTTTGAATGACCCCCTGAACTCTGTTCCTTTGTCTACCCAGATTTTTTTGGCTATTTTGTTTCTATCATTTGTTTGAGTCCTTCCGCAGTTGAGTTAGCATACTGAGTGAGTATGGTCGTTTAGAGATTGATTTGAGTACTTCGTTTGTTAAAATTTATTATGAAGAAGGAACTCATTCTAAAAAAATACTTTTAGAGCCTGAGACAGTACCAACGGTCTGCGTTCTAGCAAACAAAATAATATTTTGAAAAAAAACACTTATAAATCATTAAAGAAAGGCATCAGTATCACAAATTATAACATCAGATGTTTAGCAAAAAATATCACGCCATGGTAGCTATTCTTGAAAACTATAGGAAATTTAGATGAAACTATAACATGAGCAACATGAAAAAAAATAAAGTTCGCGCAAGACCAAGTTAGCTGATTGGATTGGCTTATTCGTCATTTTTTGGCTTCCCTCATGGATAGAAAGTCTCATAATTTTACACATGTGGACAGTTGTGTAGTCCTTGTCCCAAGAGAATCTGCAAGAAAGTTTATTCTCCAGCTTTAGGAAATTTAACCAATGAGTTCCTCGTTGGTCGGAGTTTGATGCGTTCACTTTCATGAAAGTTTTTCGCGTTTCAATATTGTATTCAAAAAAAAGTTGGCCAAAAAAACGCTAATTTCATAATTGAAACTTTTGCATCGGTTAATGAGCTCAGTAATGTGCAGATTTTCAATCTTTTTTTTCGATTTAGTTCATAAAAGTTTTCTTAGCTGATTTTATAACGGAACGCACGAAGTTTTTGATGGACGCTGTCCCATGAAAAGCAACTCCAAATTTTTCCCCAGCGGTGCATCAAACTTCAGTTCTACTGAAATGGTGCAATTGGTCAATTCAGGGTAAACAAATTCATGTGAAGCCTCCTGAGTTAAAGTGAGATCAAGTATTACTGCTGTTTTGCAAAAAAAAAAAATCAAAGTTTTATAAGAAACCACGTGCTATTTTTATAATGAAACGGATTTTGCTTGATGCAGCTACGGTTCGCTCACGTTGCGCAATATCTTCAGCTCGCCCATCAGCATAATCAGTAGTTGATGGAGTATCTTCATAACAATATATCCTCGAACAGCAAGCCATATTTTTTTTCCTTTTTTTCCGTGTGAAAACTCGATCTCAAGGAAAATCTAAGGAACAAAATTGGCATTGATTGTTGAAATTTGTTTTCCGTTCAGGGACACTGTACATTCGAAAAATGAAGATTAAAGTGAAGTGTTGACCAAATATGGGGTGTCTCGTAGTGCTGCCTCTGTGCCATGAGTTCGCAAGACATCACCATTACTTCAAACACTGCGTGCTACAAACTCCAAGCGAGTTCGTTAGAGATCGACAATTTTTTTTCCTAAACCTTTAAATTCAAGCATGGGCCATCAAGTGAATAAGGTGCTTTCAAATGTAAGAAGAAAGGAGGCTTTTAAATTAATTCTAATGAGCTGTGAGTTGCTTCAGTTGGTAAAAAATTAGAAATCATTCTGGACATTGGTGAAAAAAGTAAGAACTATTTCTCAAAGCAGTTCTTTTCTTTGATAAGAGATATTTTGTTTTTCTTCTTGTTGTTTTTGCCGTCTTCCTTTTTCTGATCATGCGGGAACTGCTGCGTTCAGCTTCAATTTTTGTGGATTTTTTTACCGTGTTTTTCATGGCTTGCTTCGGCGTTTTCTTCCTGGTTAGTGTATCTATTACTTCGGATGCTGGTTGAACAAGTACGTTTTGCTGATTGTCCTACAAAAACCCGAGCTAACGGAAGTACCCATTACCCATAGCCAGAGCTCCGAAGCCACTGCCCTACTGTCTGTTATGTCTTGAGAAATGATCGCTTGATTATAATAGTTCGCCTGCATAATCATAATCGGAAAACTTTGAAATTTTTTGAATCAAAACATTTTTTCTTCCTCCCCCTGCAAATGGTTAAAGTCTACCGGTTTCTGTTCGTATTTTTGCCGCAATGCTCGGGATGTTATTCAAGATGAGTTTTATTATAATCTAAGATGCTGGGTGATGATTTGATTGAATGCTGCAAGTGTAACTGCTTTTCAACCCTCGATTAGTATCATGGATTTAAACAACGGTGTTTTGTTGTCACTCATAGTCTGACAATGATTTATGTCCAATCAGATAAACATCATTTGGTTTCCAGCAGAGATATCAACAGGGTAGTCAGATATGAGAATTCGTGATGTGAGAATTCTATGGATATGACTGGAATCTTTATAGCCGATATGATAGCCCGTTCTATTTCTCATACCTTTGAAACCTAAAATACTAGGAACCTGTGGTTTCTCAAAGGTAATGCCTCCCCAACAATTTATCCATATTGAAAGATGTGATTGAAAGATTGAAAAAATGGGTTCGATGCTATAAGTGAAATTATAAAGATTAATCTTCCGATTGATTTCGTTGAATGTTTTCTCGATTTCTTCATATTCACCTTTCTTGATCTCACTTGGCTCCCCATAATTTGGTCTAAATATTTTATCTTTTGTCACTTTAACGGTTGCTTCAACTCTTTTTTGTAGAACTTTAATTTGGTATCTGTAACAATATTAAGTTGAGTGGGAAACATTAATTTTGTCAATGCAATTCCACACTCACCTTCTAGATCGATCTCTTCGCTAAACTGATTTTAAAGTTTCTAGCCAGTTGTCAATGAGAAATTTCTTTGAGGCTGATGACACCAGTGTTATGATGAACGAATTTTTTCTTTCGCTTCCTTCACTTCTTTCGCTTCTATTGTAACAAAACCACCAAAAGAGAGCTTTGATTGGCGAACTAGTTTTAGCAAATGTTCCACTCTTAATGAAATGAGACGTCGAGTTTCCTGGTCACTTTATTTGGGCTACTTTGGTAACGCAGTTTGTTCTCGAAATGATTGTGTTGAAAAAATCTGAAAGCTCATCGGTGTATGAAAAGGTCCAATTTGTCTCCAAAAACTTCTGAATCAAACTATTTAGTGATCAAATATTCTTGTCCGCGAAAGCGGATTTTTTCACTCGCTGATGTTTACGTTTCAGTGCTTTTTCTGTTAATTAAACTTTGAATGACCCCTTGAACTCGGTGCCTTTGTCTACCCGGATTTTTTTGGAATTTTTGTTTTTATCATTTGTTTGATTGCTTCCGCAGTTGAGTTAGCATACTTCAAGTCAAGAGTACTTGTAGATAGCGGGACATGCAATCCACTGCAATCATAAGATATTTAAGGTTTTTGTTTTTATCTGCAAGTTTATCAACATACGCCAGGTCAATTTACCATATATTTTCTATGTCATAAATTATCCTTTTGAGGCGTGGTGTTTTGCGATCAAATTTTTGATCTTTTGTAATTGCGGGCTCTGTATGTAAAAATTGTTTCCTTTTACTTCGCAAAGTTTTCGGTTCCACTTTTAAAATCTTTACACTGCCAAACAATGCTGGACCTTTAGTTTTAATTTCAATTTTGTGATAGTGTTTCTTCTGCTGCTGTAGTCTTGCAATTTTCTCGCTTCCGTCCTTGTCTTCTCTGTCCTTGCAGATTCTGATTCGCTATCGGGCGTTCCGTATGTTTCAGAGTCTTCTTCTTCTTTTTTTCTCTTTCTGGGCTCCTTCTTCCCGTTTTTTTTGCGCTACCCCTTCTCTTTCACTCCCTGCAATATTCCTTCTGATTTTGAGTCTTTCAGTGCTTTTCGAGCTAGAACTAACCAGATCAGAACAACCCATGATTAAATATTTAGGAGAAGAAAGAAGGCCAGGCACAAAAATTTTTTTTAAGGCCATCTTGTTAACTGTTTGAAGGCTTGCTTTTGTAACTTCGATGATAATGTGGCATTGTGGCTGGCCATTGGCAAGAGATTGGGAACAAAAAATTTCTGAAATGAGTGGACTTCAAATGCAAAGTTTGTAAATGTTTGCAGATTTTTCAGATAGTTCCAGCTCGAAAAGCAGTAAAAGATGCATAATCAAATTGTCTGCTGCAGACAGTGAAAGAAAACGGGAAGCGCAGAAAACTGTTTAGTTGGAAAAAAAAATGTTCTGATTTGACTAGTCTGCAAGTGCAAACTTTGTATTATTTGCAGATTATTTAGATAGCGGAAAACTTGCCTTCCTTAGATTTGAAAAATTTTGTTTTGTTTGTGTTGAAAAATTGACACGGGTTCGCCCTATGTAAAACAATAATGACTGATGAAAAAGAATTGCATCAGGTATTTACACTTTCTTTCGTGTTTAGATTCCAGGTCTTTTCCCGGGTTGACCAAAAAAGTCAATCAAACAATTTCCATATATGGAAAAAGGCTAATCATACACTTTTCATGCAATCCCATAACCACATAAAACTGCATGAAAGGTCCATTATTAGTGATTTGTATTTCCATTATTGTATGACTAGCATTTTTCCATAAACCAAAAACATTGATTTTTTTCGTTTTCATTTCTGAAATCTTTTTGATTGGGTTCAAAACCGAACACAAGTGACAAAAAACCTTGGTTACTCAAGCGTACAGTAACCAAGAATTTGACCGTCATGCATTAAAAATGCATTGGATACAGCCTGAAATCACTTAAAATCTTTCTTACACAAAGAATATAACGAACGTATCCCACTTTTCAATTTTGGAAAAAAGTTTCAACGATGCTTGTTTTTAAAATTCGAATTTTTAATTTTTTAGACATCAATCAAGGCATACATAAACATGCCATACAAAAGAAAGAAGAGTTCTCAGCGTTTTTGAAAAAGTGATTAAGAAAAAAGGAAATAATCCAATATTAGTGTATCCAGGACTACGTTAATCACACAAAAAATTAAACTTTGAGGGCAATTTTTTTTTTGAAAAAGGCTTATTTGAGTACAAAACTCGATTTGTGGATGAAAAAAACTCAAGTTTTTTTTTGGAGCCAATTTGAAAATTGTATGATCAGTACTTTTCTGACAGAAACTTTTTTATCTAGTACGATACAGCCAATTTCAAGCCAAAACAAGAAAAAAATTATTCGAAAAGTCGATGACACCATTTGAGCAAAATGTATGAAATTTTATGACTAGTATTTTTCATAGACTTAGTTTATGGAATGGTATGATTAGCACTTTTAGTCAATGGAGGTGAACCCGGGTTGCTAATCACATCTCTGCAAACCTGTTTCGCAGCAAAATGTGAACCGTTACCAACTTTCCTTCAATTTCAGTTAAGAAGTTTCAAGGTTTTTCTATCACGGAGCTTCATCTGCATGAATGCAACTTGTATTCTTTTCGCTGCTGTGTTCAAAGCAAACATCTAAAAAAAATTTCTCTTATGGCCCTTAACTTTTTTGGATTTTGAAAAACATCCAATTTCCATGCATTAACCCCATGCGGTGTGAAATATTTTTGTCTGTGTTTTACTCGAAGTTCAAGAAAACGTTTTAGATCACTTCGAAAAATTTAAAAGAGCTTAAAACTCTAATTAGATAAAATCAATTAACTTAAATTTCGGCGCGAATGGCTACATGCTTAGTTTTAAGTTTTGCAGGATATCGACGAAAAGATTATGAATTGGAGGGCTTTTATTTACTCTTCTTATGTTAAAAATTAGTTTTTATTTCCAATCTGAACAAATTTGTTAGTCACATAGAAAATCGAGAAAAAATGTTAAATTTTAAAGCTGGCCGAGAAAAAAATGTCAAATCATCAAGTTTTGTTTGCATATTCGGACCTACTTAACAATCCCTTTCCTATGGTATCTACTACATTACTGCTACCCTATAACTAAAACAGTAAATTAGCACTGGATGTTTCTATGTATCTTTCTAGTGCTAATTTACTGTTCAAGTAAAAAAACTACTTAGCAATTGCTGCATTCTGATTGGTCAACAATTGGATCCCACACCCCCAAGAAACCTACCGTAGAATCCCCTCCTCAAGCATTTATTAATTCTGAAAAAAAGTTGTGTTTAAATTTCGTAGTTATGTAGTGAAAATGGTTTTAACAATTTTAGGCGGAATTGCGTTTGTATACTGTTAATTACACAAATTGATGTTTTAAATCATTTTTTTTGCGAATACACGGTTAATCTGAAAGAATCTAAGCTAAACGATCAACTAGTTTATAAAAAAAAATCAATTTTCTCCCCATCCAATCGAATTGGGTAGGGGTGGGGTGGGTTGATTGCACGGTTAACTCCGATATTCAACAAACTTAGACTAGTAGCAATTGCTTCTCTCCCCTTTCTTGAATGGAGAGGGAGGTAACTGTCACATAGATCCGCATGTTCAAATATTTTTTTTTCGAAACGCCTTTAAATTAATTTAACATTTAACCAGCGCCAAGATTTAAAAAAGAAGCGAATACTTAAACCAATTAGATGATGAAAATTATCAATTAAAGGAAACATGCTTGACAATTAAACAAAACATTTAAGCTTGGTGTGGTTTTTTTATTCATTTAATTTTCGGTGATCAAAATAATAGTTTTTAACAGAAAAAAAACTTTTATTCCTCATTCAAGATATCGACTCCCTGAAATAAAATTTAAGAAGATATTTTAGCTTCGATCAGATTTTGCAAAATTTTCTTTTGCAATTCGAATTAATTATGCGTGGAAAATCATCCTCACAACAAAATTGTTCCACATTCTTTTGAGGCTAGCTAATTAATTAGTATACATTTTGTATCCTATCGAAATCTATCACTTTGTACCTTCTATGGCGTGTGGGTGGAAGATTTTCACAAAAAATCTCGCTTTTAAAAAAAGTAGTTTTTTTTCTTATTTTATTTAATTTTTTCATGTTATTAGTGCTCCATAGACCTTAAAAGGAAGTTGAAACATTCAAGATTTTGCCCTGATACAAACAGTCTTGTTTATTTTACATTTCGAGTGGAGGAACTTTTTAGAAACAATTTTTTAACTTTCTTAATTCTGTTAAAAAGTTATTTAAGCAGACAAATGACAAAAGCAGACAAATGACAGTCGGATTTTTCAGAGTTCCCCTTGATCAACTCCCCATGATCAAATAATTAAACTCAAATAAGCCTTGAATCATTTCTGAGTCTCCATGATTCCTTGCTTGTTAAAAATTGGAGTTTTTGCGGGAGCTATTTTTCCTAGTTGTCCAAACTGGCAATCTTCAAATCTTCAAAGCATCGAAACATATATTTACAGAAATAATTTAATATTTTTTTCTAGGTTTCCTAATGCAACGCGTCAATATGTTTCAGACTGTACAAAAATGTTGACTTTATTATGCTTTTTCTGCAAATACAACTTTTTGAGAAGCCACTATTCAAGTAATCCTAGAAATAAAGTTTCGTCTTGCATAGTTTTCGTAACAATAGGTCACAGTTTCAGCCCGGATCTTAACTAGGTGGAAACTAAGCTTGATAAAACTGGTGTATTTTGCTCTCACATTTTTCAGAGGTACCAGAACATGCTATCCGCCATTTTACCACAAATGCTTCTTTCAACTTTTGTAGCCTTCTGGGGTCTTCTTACTTCGTCGGCTCAAATTCTTAACCGTCTAATTATCTAAATATGATTAGCCAAAAGTGATCAACCTAATTAGCCGATAGAACTTAATTTGATGAATTCGCTGGTTAATACATGTTGTGCTGATAGATTGAGGTATACTTAACAGTTCCCTCTATGGTATCTAATAAAGAATTTGCACCCCTCTAAAGCTTTCTAGTTAAAACTCGAAATTCGCAGCCTTCTGACATATCGTAAGTTCGATTAAACTAATAAACTTAACAGTTTTTCCCGATTGTCATGTAGATACTTAAAATTTTTTGAATGGATTGAATAAAAAGAGTTGGCATCCGGCTATCAAAAACTTTATAAAAGATCATCAAAATGAAGGCGCCAGTTTTCAGATATAATTTTTGCTCGAAGAATTGCAAGTCCGTTAACATTACCATTCTCGATAAGTCTCATCATAACATATATCCTTATTGTGTTGAATTTCGTTACAAACTTAGCGGAATCTTTGTGCTCGGGTTGGCTTTTTCTTCGAAATTTCGATTTTATAACTGGCCATTTTTAACCAAAATTTTTCGAATATCATACAAAAGATTTTGTTGTCTTGAATTTAAATTTTAAAAAATACTCAATCTGTGATTTTTTTGTAAAGTTATGGGGGTTTAAAGATCGCCATTTTGACCAAATTGGAACAATTAACGCGCGATATATTTCGCGCTATTAACGCTTAAGCGGAGATTTAATCCGTCTGTGAATCGTTCCAAATTAATTGAAGGAAGCTTATTTGCCATAATTGCTTTGTTACTAGGAACGAAATCTATCACTTTGTACCTTCTATGGCGTGTGGGTGGAAGATTTTCACAAAAAATCTCGCTTTTAAAAAAAGTAGTTTTTTTTCTTATTTTATTTAATTTTTTCATGTTATTAGTGCTCCATAGACCTTAAAAGGAAGTTGAAACATTCAAGATTTTGCCCTGATACAAACAGTCTTGTTTATTTTACATTTCGAGTGGAGGAACTTTTTAGAAACAATTTTTTAACTTTCTTAATTCTGTTAAAAAGTTATTTAAGCAGACAAATGACAAAAGCAGACAAATGACAGTCGGATTTTTCAGAGTTCCCCTTGATCAACTCCCCAGGATCAAATAATTAAACTCAAATAAGCCTTGAATCATTTCTGAGTCTCCATGATTCCTTGCTTGTTAAAAATTGGAGTTTTTGCGGGAGCTATTTTTCCTAGTTGTCCAAACTGGCAATCTTCAAATCTTCAAAGCATCGAAACATATATTTACAGAAATAATTTAATATTTTTTTCTAGGTTTCCTAATGCAACGCGTCAATATGTTTCAGACTGTACAAAAATGTTGACTTTATTATGCTTTTTCTGCAAATACAACTTTTTGAGAAGCCACTATTCAAGTAATCCTAGAAATAAAGTTTCGTCTTGCATAGTTTTCGTAACAATAGGTCACAGTTTCAGCCCGGATCTTAACTAGGTGGAAACTAAGCTTGATAAAACTGGTGTATTTTGCTCTCACATTTTTCAGAGGTACCAGAACATGCTATCCGCCATTTTACCACAAATGCTTCTTTCAACTTTTGTAGCCTTCTGGGGTCTTCACCGTCTTAACCTTCTGGGGTCTTCTTACTTCTTCGGCTCAAATTCTTAACCGTCTAATTATCTAAATATGATTAGCCAAAAGTGATCAACCTAATTAGCCGATAGAACTTAATTTGATCAATTCGCTGGTTAAAACATGTTGTGCTGATAGATTGAGGTATACTTAACAGTTCCCTCTATGGTATCTAATAAAGAATTTGCACCCCTCTAAAGCTTTCTAGTTAAAACTCGAAATTCGCAGCCTTCTGACATATCGTAAGTTCGATTAAACTAATAAACTTAACAGTTTTTCCCGATTGTCATGTAGATACTTAAAATTTTTTGAATGGATTGAATAAAAAGAGTTGGCATCCGGCTATCAAAAACTTTATAAAAGATCATCAAAATGAAGGCGCCAGTTTTCAGATATAATTTTTGCTCGAAGAATTGCAAGTCCGTTAACATTACCATTCTCGATAAGTCTCATCATAACATATAGTTGAGCAAGCATTAGTTCGAAACTTGTTAGTAGAATTTTTGTATTCGGAGCATTGTCATACCTTGAAAATGTATGCTAAGATCCATTCATGATATTCATTTTGTTGTTATCGGACTACTTACCTCGATTTCCTAAAATGAAGCATTTTTTTTAGCTGACTTGCTCTTAATAATAACGAGTTTTCAACACTAAAGCTTTTTTAAATGGTTTTTTGATCCACCAAGGGGAATTATTATGGTATTTTTTGCATTTATTCAGCTTTTTGACAATCTGAATGTTTGTCGATAGATGGTTTAGACGGTTAATTTTGAACTTCAAATTAGCTATCCAGAGAGATTTATAGTTTGTTCACAAATTAACTACGTTGTCGGCCGTCAATTAGTCAATCATAGAAACAGAGGCCGGTGTAAAAGAAGAATTACTGAGAGAAAATCAAATCAAGAACAGATTAGGCGAATTTTTATTGATTAACACGAAACAAACCTGCAGCTGTACGAAATTTTTTGCATAATTCGTTGTCGCTAATTTCGTACATTTTTATGAAGAATTAAATTTTGCAACCGTCCTGCTCTTGGGCCATTCTGCTGCCGGTATCCTCAACCATAGAAATTCTACTCATAAAAACTTTAATTACGAGGCCAGATTGTGGGTTTAGTGAAATGCAAGCGGATTCCAAAAGAGACCAAAAATTGAATTGTCAGGCAATCCGCAACATTGCTATTTTTCTTTTATTTTTTTTTTGCTGTTTCGGATTTCACGCACACTATATTGCTCGAATTCGCTTCAAAACAGGTAATTTGCGGAATATGCAACAAAATTAGCGGAATCTGGAATAGTTTGAGAAATCCACGAACACATTAAAATATTTGTCTGGTAAAATTAAGCAGTCGTGGAATCCGCAACTGTAATTGGAACCCAAAAATTGTAAGCAGAATCCGCTAAATGTAAGCGGATTCAGCAAATTGCAAGCATTTTTGGCAAAGTGACAGCGGAAACCGCATAAAATTGCGGAATCCATTCAAGTTTGCGGTTTTTTTTGCGAAATTCGTTTTTTTTGCGAAATTCGGATCAACTTGCTATAATCGCTGGTTGCGGAATCCGCAACAAAATTAAGGCGCCGACAGGGATTACTTTACGATTATTTATGCGCGTAATACACGAAAATTTTGTAAATTAATCACCATTTCACCTCGAGCAAAACACGAAAAGTTTGCTTAACCTTGATATCCGATTTACTTTTTCTGCAATTTATCTCAAACCTAAAAGTTCTGCTAATTTATAGTTGGGTCGTGAAAAGGACTAAGTTGCAAATAGAAAGTCCTTAAAAATCAAGCACTCAAAGAATATTTATAACAGGTTTTGCCAACTTCCATGCATTAACCCCAAGCGGTGTAAAAGATTACTGTCTGTATTTTACTCGAAGTTCAAGAGAACGTTTCAAATCAATTCGGAAAAACTAAATTGGCTTACGTCTCTAATTAAATAAATCAAATAATTTAAACACCGGCGCGAATGGCTATTCATGCTTAGTTGTAGGTTTCGCAGGATATCGACAAAAACAGTGTGAAATGGAGGGCTTTTATTCAATCTTCTGGTGTTAATCATAAATTTCTATTTCTGATCTCGGCAATTGTGTTAGTTACATAGTAAATTGAGAAAAAATGTTCATTTTAAAAGCTGGTTAAGAAAAACTGTCTTATCAACAAGTTTTTTTTGGATATGCGGATCTACTTTAAAATCTCCCTTCCTATGGTATCTACTACAGTACTGCGACCCCTATATAAAAAATGGTAAGCTAGCACTAAATGTGAAAATGTAAAATTTGAATTATGCTGCATTCTGATTGGTCGAAAATTGGATCCCACCGCATATTATGTTTCGTCAGTCCGTACACTTTGAATACAAATTTTCGTACCATCTTTCAAAGAAACGAAATAGCAATGCTTGGTGTGGTATATAATTTTTAACAAATATAGTTTTTAACAGAACACCTTTATGCCCCATTCAGGATATCGATAACCTGAAATCAAATTTGAACAGATATTTTAGCTCCGATCACTGTTTTTGTAAAATTTTCAAAAATGCCGATTTGGCCATGCTCTGAACTAATTTATGCGCTCTTTGACGATTTTATTCAGGATGCTGGAAGCGTACCGCGACTTTTTTATGCGTGGCGAATTGACCCACACAACAAAATTGTTCCAAATTGATTTGAGGCTGGCTAATCAGTGGTATTACTTTCGTACGACTCAAATTTTTTACACTTCATTTTTGATATTGTCCAAAATTTATAGTTTTTTTCCAGTACTTTCTGCCCCCAAAAAACAATTGATATGGATTAAGCGGTAGTCGGAACATTCAGGGCCTTGCCCTGATATACGAGCAGTTTTGTTTAGATATGCAATTGGTATTTGTTTTAGACAATTTTTCTCGACCAATTTTAAAGTCTGCATTTTTAAGTCGATCGAAATTCTAAACGATGGTGTTATAAAGTAGTCGAGAATCATCAAATCCGTTAATTCAGACATTTTCAGCTTAATTTGTCATGTTGACCCCTCGCCTAATGGTTGATTCCTCCTGAAGCCTCAAAAGTGCTTTAAATTCATCCTGAAAGTTTTGGGTACATTTCTCGAAATACTCCAATTGCTCATTGCAGGCTTTCTTGAATTCCTTCTTTTCCAGCGCCTCCTAAAACAAGTTTAATATAGGTCCTAGTTTAATTCCTTCTTATATTAACGAAAGATAGGTCAGAGCTATGCAAGATCTTTATAGTTCCGATTTCGTAACAAAAGTAACGGAAAGCGGAAAGTACATTAAGAGTGAGGCGATCAGGGAGGGAGGGGGGGGGGGGGGTTGGGGGGTGGTTGATGACTCCCATGTTCTAATATAGAGAATAGAGGATTCTGTCACCAACCTATGTATTACGATAGAGAATAGATTTTCTATATAATAACATAGGTTTAGTTTTACCTTGATATGAGGTTTGAACTGGTAAGATGGAAGTTTCAAAAAAAATTAGCGCCCAAGATTTTTTGATTTTTTTGCTTTCGAATTTGCCAATGCAAACGTTTCTTAGGTAACTTCTACGACTTAGATGTTTTGATTATCGTTTGATATGTTTGAAACTATGAGAAAACTATCTAGAGCTATGCTGAAAGCTTACGAAAAATTCGAGAAAAAAAATAAGTTTTTGAAAAAAAGTTAAATTTAAAAGCTGAAGTAAAGAAATCAATGCTTCATATAATCATTTTATCACAAGCTTACAGTTGGTTAATCAATACTGCCTTGAATGCAGCTACACTGTCAGTTATTTACTACAACGTTAAAGGTTTTGCGTGTATCCCATCATCCTGAACTTGTCTTTTCGGGTAAAAATAACTCAACACTTTCTTTGTCTGCTCGTAGGTAGCAAGCATTTGATAACTGGTTCTAATTTTTCTGCTTGTTGAACTCAAGTTGATTGCTTCGTCGAATACGTTCCTGTATTTTAACATAGGTCCATTGCCGTATTTCTCTAAAACTCTTTTATTCAACCCATTGCTGCTAATTTTCTTTTTGTCTGATTTGATGTCATAGCAACAATATGTCTTGCTACATAAACATCGCATCTCCTTTTAACTAAATTCTTCTATAAACAGTCCAGGCTCTCATTTATCGTGTTTTTGTGAGCGCTACAAGATGTTCGTCAAGAAAGTTTGTTTGTGAATCTGCTCTAAATGAATCTCTCCAATCATTTTCTCTCAATTTTTCTCAGTCACCTTTTTTCTTCCAACGAATACAAGTTTCCCTCAGCAAGAGCTGAATACAGCAAACCGCGTCCATTTCTTATTCCTCAAACGTATTTAAATCACAAAACTTGTCAATAAAATTGTAGTAAAGCTCAAGCCTTCTCAGTTTTGCATACTGCAGAATGAAAAACCCGACAATTATGGATTCTTTGTGCTCAATTGTTGATTTTAGTAACTCAATCTCATACAAGTCTTTCAATCGCTTGACGAGTGGTTCATTTATTGTTTTCTCATCATTCGAATACTTTGTAATCGTATGTCTCGATCTGTCCATTATCTGGTATCCTCAGGAGAGGAGTTTCATAGTTTCCGCAACAACACCGAATAAAGAGTTTTCATCTCCTTCCCTTTTAGCATGAACAACTGAATGAACAAACTTGTTGAAGAATTTTCGAGGGAGATACTGTACAAGGCGGTAAATTTTTGTACACTGTAGACCAAATTCCATATAGAAATTGAAGAGAGGAGTAATGACATAACCGTTTTCTCGTAAGAAACCAGATATTAGCATTCACTGAGGATGCTTAAAAAAATTTTTTTTCAAATGCATATTTTTGCATCTGTTCTCCGATATCGATTCTTCCGTGTTTTTGAAAATTGGAGAAATTATTAAATTTTGCTCGTAGTTCATCTGGAACCACTAAGTTGAACTGAAAATATCCATAGAGTGATCCATCTCTTCTTTTTTTCCGATAATGATTGAGTAGAGAGAGGTCTTTTGAAGTGAAAATTGGAATGGATATGATTCCTAATCTTTTCGTTAGTTTTGAAGTTTTTCCACCACTCACATTCCCACATCTCTTTCGATTTTTGTATCCGTTTTCCCGAATCATCCATCTCTCGCCTCTTGTTTCTTCTCTCAATAACTTAATCGCTCAAGGATGGACGAGTTTGCTGGCAAGGACAGAAGTGGTAGTGTCATCCCATAACTTCAAACACTGTTTTGCAGTGATAGCAAAATCCCTCTACATTGAAACAGTCAATTTCCTTTTGATTTCCAGATGTGTGGAAGCTCTCAATTCTGCATTCTGGCCCTGTTTCCTGGTAAAAAGACACAACGATGTTCTCAAAATTGAAAGATCGGTTATGTGTAGCCTTGAATTTGTGCATATCGGAGTCACACTCCCATTTTGTGTATAATCCTGTTGGCATATCTTGACACATTGCGTAGGGGTAAAGCTGGCTCGCATCGATTCCACCGATTGATTTGCAGATATTTAATGAGTCCCTGATAAAGGTTATGTCCACAACAACTTTTCGCGGAGACACAATCGTTGTCCACCC
>NW_026971513.1:0-15227 GCF_963678635.1 Symsagittifera roscoffensis | reverse complement strand
TTCGGGGTGGGTTTTTTTTTTCTTCAGACAAATTTCGACTTTTTATCTAGCCATTTTTGACGGAATTTTTTTATATCAATCGAAAAGTGTTGTTGTTCTGAGTCTAAATTTGAAAAAATATTTTACCTGTGATCATTTTTCTTAAAGTTACGGGGGTTTAAAGATTGCCAATTTGGCCAATTTGGGACAATTAATGCGCGATATATTTCGCGCTATTAACGCGTAAGCGGAGAGTTAATCCGTCTTAGAAATTGTTCCAAATTGGTTGAAAGAAGCTTATTTGCCATAATTAATTTGTTACAAGGAGCAAAAATATCCTTTTGTACTTAATATGGCGTGTGGGCGGATGATTTTCATGAAAAAATTCAAATTTTAGAAAAAAAATTTCATTTTTTTTTATTTCATTTAATTTCTTAAATGTTTTTACTGCTCCATAAACACTAAAAGGCGGTAGGAAGATTCAGGGCTTCGCCCTGATACGAGCAGTCTTGTTAATCCTTTGATTTTCATAAAAATTCGTTGATTTGTCATAAAAGTTCGCTATGATTTTATCTACATTTTTTAACCATTGAATTTCATCAAATTTCGTTGATTTGTACTCGGCTTCGACCGTATTGGTTTTGTCTCTAAAGCCAAAGTGACTAGCACTGAAAACTTTTTAAAATGTTTTTCCTACTACCGAATGAGAAAACCAATAGGTTGAACTGCTAGAAAAGAATCGAACAAGAAACAAAACAATCAGATAGGCCAAAAATGGTTAGCTATTGGATTTATCACAGATTTTTATGAGAAAAACATATTTTTCTCGATAAGAAAAGTTTGAAAAACGGCTATTTCTTCTCGATTAATTTTGTTTTTAGCTAAAAACACCCCAATTTCAATCAAAATTAGTTTTTGTAGAACGTAACTTGTTTTTGGGCGTTTTTATCTGCACGTTATTATGTAGAAACAAAACAGAAGATAATACTAATTTCACAGAAATTTTTCTGTTGAATTTTTTAGATTTCTCTAGAGAAAGGATGCGTCACTTTATACAGGCAAAAATGTTTCAAAACTATCAGTTTGAGCATAGTATCAATTTATTTACAAAAAGAAAAAAAAATATGATAGTTTCACTGTAGACATTCTATGACAGCTTTTTTTCCCATGTTTTAACACAAACTTTTTTCTGAAGATCAAAAAATCAAATTGAAAGAAATCATATGATCTCTTTTTTCGGTTTTTGCTTTTACTCAGTTAATTAGAATTGATAATTATCTTGAGTCTTTTGCTTTTTTTTCAGTAGCGGATAACTTTTACCTCGTCTAAACGGGCTAACCTGGATTTTGCATAGAACAACTAGTTATACTACTAAAAAAAGAACTCCAACTCCGGTTTTTTTTGTGTGAAGTTTATTAGATAGTTTCCACTTTAAAAATTTTATGATAGACAATTTTCTCATGCTAAGAAAATGTCTTTTTTACAAACAAAGGATTTTTATTCAGCAAAATTAGCAACATAAATATTCAAAACTCTTAAAGAACAAAATTGAAGGACTTTGAAAATTTTGTAGAAATGCTTATTGTAGAATATGCAAAATTAGAAATTGTATGAGCAACATTTTTCATAGGTTTCCTAAAGCAATTTTATAATAACCACTTGTTTTTCGTATGTAGGTCATGGCGGGACTCTTCATATATCTTGAGACACGACCCCTATCGTAGAAACTTCGAATCAGAAGTCCGTTTTTGAAGAAACCCACATATTTATTAGTCGGAGGAAACTTTTCGAAATAAAAGGTTTAAAAGTCTGTATTTAAGAAGCTGTTTTTCTAGACATGCATCACCTTTGTTATGCATTAAAACTTGATCTACTTAACAATCCCCCTTTCAAGAAAGGGGAGAGATTGTTAAGTAGATCCTTAAAACTAACAAAAATAGTGATGTTAATCTTAAAAATAAAAAATTGTTTTCAGTTTTATCATCAGAAATATACAGCTTTTATTCAAGACAATTTGATGAACATGTCTTAAAAGTCACTTTGTTGAAGTCAAACTTATTACTCATTAGTTCGGAACAAATCATGCTATTATTAAAAGATTTTACCGCGTTTTTCTATATTTAATGTGACACAATTCTTGTCATGAATATCCTCGGGGGAGGGAGATCTTTTTTGGAACCGAAGGGGAAGGAGTTGAGCCAAGTTTTTTTTGTCGTTGTTGTTGTAGTACAATTAAAGTGGTCTTAAATCTTCTTTTTTTTGGGGATACGAGGGCAATTTTCACCGCTGGTCTCGTTAAAGTACCTAGGGCTGTTTTCAGTTTACACGAGCGCGCGATCCGAGCCGGTAAAAACTTCTAACACTCGACCCAGTGGCCAGATGCCTCGTGGTGAAAAGTCCTCAAGTATCCACACGAGGTCATCTTTTTCGAGTGGTTCCTCGGGTTGCGTCCATTTAGTCCATCTGATGAGAGTCGGAGCGTACTCTTTAAGTAGACGCCTCCTGAAGCTGTCAAGTCTATCTTTTGCTCGCTTCCAGGACTAGTTGGACAGTTTACTGGTAGATGCTTCGTAGAAGGCTGCTGCTGGAGCGTAGACGAATGGACGACCCATTAAGAAGTTGTTGGTTGTGATTGGTAGGTCGTCGTCAAGGTCACTACTGACATGAGTTAGCGGACGTGAGTTTAGGATTGCCTCGGTCTTGGCTACGATAGTAGCAAATAGATCTCTTGATAAACGATCAGAACCGAGATTTAGTAAGAATGCTCGTTTTATCATTGAGACGAGTCGATCCCACACGCCGTCAAAATGGGGGGCAGCCGGAGGATTTAGGCTCCATTCAACATTGTGGATTTTTAGCGTTTCAGTTAGGGTGGTTTCGTTGAAGTTGATTGGTTCTGAGCTTAGTTGTTTACGCGCGCCGACGAAGTAAGTAGCGTTGTCGGAGATTAAAAGCTTAGGTGTGCCTCTCCTAGCAATGAAACGTCTAATTGCCGTTATAAAATTGTTCGTAGTAAGGTTGTATGTCAATTCCAGGTGAACCGCGCAAGTAGAGAGGCATGTGAAGAGGCAAATATAGTTTTTTTTTCATTTGTATCTTTTGTTGCTATGTAGAATGGCCCGATATAGTCAATTCCTGTGTTTTTGAACGGAAATGGGTCGTCAGACGGATCGTCAAAACGAGTTGGCGGCAAGTCGGCCATGAGTGGATGTAGCCCTTTGCCTTGGAATCTTCTGCAGAGAAAACAGTTATGTCTTATCTGTCTGAGTGTTTTCGGAGCCCAATGATGACAAAACTTTGTTGCAGGTAGTTGCGAATGTACTCAGTGCCGTGATGCATGCAGCGGCGATGAGCGCTATGGATCATCATGCGCACAATTGGAACCTTTGCGTTAAGAATTATTGGATGCTTTGTTGCGTCCGGTAAAGGTGAGTTTCGTAGTCGTCCTCGCGCGCGAATAATACCGTTGTCGAGAAAGGTGACAGTTGTTGCTGTTCGTCTTCGTTTTGAACTTGCTGCTTGGTTCGTAGTTGGTTGTAGGTGTCACCAAAAGTTTCTTGCTGGGATTGTTGATAAAGGAGGAGCTTAGCTTTTTCTAGGTCTTTCATAGTGGTAGAACGTTTACCGTTTCCCTTTAGTGTATCGACAAAAACTATAACTCGAGCTGTGACCCGAACTAATCAAAACCAGTCTGAAAACCTGGAAGAATCGATTAAGGGTGTTGTTGAGGGGCTAACCGTTGTAGCTTTATTTTGTTCCAATATTTCTTTGATCCCCCAATCAGGCTCATTGTTGAGTAGAAATTGTGGTGCATCCAACTAGAGCTTTGCTACGTCTTTAAGTTCAATTTCCCGTGTAGCACTGTCTGCTGGGTTGAGTCTACCAGGGATGTGTTTCAATTGTTCGGCTTTGCATAAAGTAAGTATTTCACCAAGTCTGTTTGCGCAGTAAGTTTTCAGTTTACCAGGTGACGCGATCCAGGACAAAACAGTAGTGCTTTCCGTTCAAAAGTGAGTGGAGTGGGGCTTTAATCGCATTTCATCAGTAGCGAACTTACATAGCCGAGCACCCAAAACGGCGGCTTGTAATTCCAGTTTAGGAATGCTCTCTTGGTTCAGTGGTGTTACTTTTGTTCTGCCAATCAAAAAAGTAGCGTATATGCCAGAGCTACAAGCAGTTCGGAAGTAGATACACGTAGCCATTGCGTCTTGCGACGCGTCGCAGAAAACATGAAGCTGTATATCACTAGGTGACAGCTGTGGACCAATTAAGTGCGACAGCCTAACAGGGGATACTTGTTTGCATTGGCCGACCCATTTGTCAATCATCGGAACAAAGTCACTGGGCATGGTTTCGTCCCAAGAGATACCAGACTTCCACGAATTTTGCAGAAGAATTTTGAGTTTTATGACAAGCGGCGCTAGGATACCTAGGGGGTCGAAAACCCTTGCTACTGTTGAGAGAACAGTTCGGAGTGTAGATGATGTAGTATTAGTTAGTTTGGTTGTTGGTTGCACGAATATCATATCGTCAGTTGTGTTCCATTTGACCCCCAGGACACGATGCAATGTAGCATTAGTAGCAACTTCGCCTCCATCAATGGAGTAGATTGCTTCATTAGTGTTAGATACGAACTTAGTTAGGTTGAATCTCCCCTGTCTTAGGGAGGATTTTAGTTGCGTAGTAGAGTCTCTAGCTTCGTGTGTCGTGTTGAACGAGTGAAAAAAGTTGTCCATGTAAAATTTTTGTGAAGCATTTGAGCAATAATGAGTTTGGTTACGCAGTAATCGGCAGCTGTTTGATGAAGCGCAAAGATGGCAATGGAAGGTGAGCATTTAGCACCAAAGATGAGTCGCGTTTATTGGTATTGTTTGATACCATTCTTAGTAGGCCAAAGGAAGCGAAGCGAATTTTGATCTTCATCTTTACCTATTCGCATAAACATTTTGATATCCATACCTTTTTGCATAAACATACCTTCAATGTCCGCCCATACAGCCAAAGGTTTTTTCCCGGAATCCTAGTAGAAGTCCAAACATGTTGTTCAGGAGGTCAGGTCCAGTTTGGAAGCAAGAGTTCAGCGAGATGCCTTTGTACGTTGAGGCAGTGTTTGCCACTCTGCGTACCTTCCCGGTCTTGGGTCAGTAGTAAGCGATTTCTCAAAAACTGCGTGGTTTCAGGGTTTTTTCTGAGCCGTTTTTGTAGCGATAGCAGTTGAGCTTTAGCTACCGGATAATTGTTCGGCAACTTCATTTCGTTTTTCCGGAGTAGATTTTTTTTGTAGAGATCTTCATCGGGCTCAATGCTTTTTTCCATAAATCTTAGTTGTCGTTTGCTTTTATCAGAGTATGTAGCTTTGTTATCTTCCTGGATGCCTGATCCTTCCTTTTTCCAGAATTTTTCCACTAATTCAGTGAGATTAGCGTCTTCTTGATCATTCAAGTCAATGAAGTTAGTTGAGTGTGAATTTGATCCGGAACTATAAGATTTCTGGTTGAGTGGGTCAGTGATCGTCCAAACTAGTAGGTTTTTTTTACAGCGTAGGGGGTGATTGTAGGACCGTTCCTGATATCGCGCTCCGCAAAATTCCAGAAAGCATCTGCGTCAAGCAAAATTTTAACTGTGTTGTCGCCTAGTTCAGGAAAGTTGACATGCCGAAGGTGATTGTAGAGGGAGCACGTTTTGTTAAGGTTGTTTGCGTCGATGGCGTCAAAACTCAGAGCTTCAACTGAATAGACTGATTGTAGGGTGAAAGTAGGCTTTGTAACGTTATGTGGTCCGATACTAAGCCGGACCAGCGAGGAAGACACTTTGTCCTTACTGAAAGCACCTTGTACACTACGCTGTAGTTGTTGGCTTGGTTTGCACTGAAGGGTTTCAGCTGTTTTGCTGAGGATATATGAGCAGCTGCTGCAGTTGTCGAGTATGGCGTAGCAATCTAGTTTGATTCCATTGTTAAACAGTGTTACCGGCATAAATTTTAACTGATTTCTGATGTTGTTCATATTTTGGATTGGATCCTCAGCTTGTTCCGAGGGCTTGGTTACTGTAGTGCCAAGCTGCATGTTATTTGGTTTTTGGTTGTGCGTTTGAAACGGTTTTTTTGTCGATGTGTAGAGTTGAATGGTGTTTCCCTCCGCAGTTGTTGATGAAACATCGCTTAGACGATGTGCACACACTAAATCTGTGTTGGCCAAAGCAGTTGAAGCACACCTTATGTTGCTTCACCAGCTCTCACCGTTGATTTACGGGAAGTTTTAAAAAGTCCGGACATTTTCCAATGTAATGAACTTGGTTATCTATTGGACATCTTAAAGTTGTTGGTCTAGCTGATGTGCCTGAAGAGTTGTCGTAGTTTTGCCTAGACATAGAAGTAAATTGGTTGGGTCGGCTGTCGGATTGTTGTTGCTTCATAGGTTGGCGATTTCGTCCCGCTTGGTTTGGAGTCGACGGCTCTATGTCCAGGTTCTCGCATGCTCGCGAGTAGTTATTGAGGTACTGTGTCAAGTCTTTGAGTGTAGCGTAATCGAGATCGTGCAGCACGCAGTGTTCTTCCCACTTCATTATTATACTTACTGGGAGTTTTGAGCGAGCAAGTCGGGTCAGGTTACTAAAAATCAGATCAGCGGTGTAGCCGTTGAGTTCGAAGTTGTGGATTAGTTTCCGTAGGAAAGCAGCGTATCTTATAAAGCCCTGTGGTTTACTTAGTATCAATTTTTCAAACTTTTCAAGTTCCCTGATGATGGCTGACACCACATATTTTGGGTTACCGTATCTACGCACTAATTCAAGTATTGCCTGTTCATACTGAGAAGAATTGATTCCGTAGCTCTCTATTAAATATTTAGCATTATCAGAGCATAATGACTGCAAGTAAGTAATTTTTTCAACCGGGCTTAGGTGTGGGTTGTTGTCAATCGCAGTCTGGAAGAGTTCGAACCAGTTGCTCCACTCCAGTGGGTTGCCGTCAAACTTTTGTTGTTTTATATCTGGCACTTTGAATCCTTTCAAACTGTAGTTGATGGCAGTGGTCGGATGACTGGTAGCATGGTTGGTGACTTGTCTTTGTTCATTATCGAAAAGGCTGTTGCGTTGTTGTTCGTGTGATTGTAAGATAGTCCTATGATGGTCGTTGAAGTGGTTGGTAACGAACTGTTCAGATGTAGTAGCAGGACTCTTTGCAATTGAAGTTGTTAGCAGACCATATCGGTTATTGCCAGTTGACATCTGGGCTTCGTGTCTTGAGATGTCGTTCCAAATGTGATTTCCCTTGGAAACTGGTGGAGGCGAGAAGTTGTATCGTAGAGGAGCTCGAAAGTTGAAAGTACACGGGTTTTCAGACGATGAGATCGATCTGAAATCAGTTGTAGAATTAGTGATGACACTGTTGATTGTCTGATCTATAGCTCTGTTGGTTCCCGGTAGAGGTGGGAAACTTTAGCGTTGGGGAGCGTCTAAGTCCAATGTACTCAAGCCGTAGGTGGATGTGTAAGTTGAGAAGTCGGCAGCCGTAGTACTGATGAAGTTTTTGGCCAAGTTTTCAGTAGTATTTGAGCTTCCTACTGGTACACTGGCTGTTGCAGATGTGCCTTGCACTCTAAGTGGGCTGTTTGACCTTGTGGAAATTGAACCATCGTTTGTTAAGACCTTTTCGTATTTTCTAACATTGATTAGTAGTCGCACTTTCGTTTTCATAGCATTGAAGCAGTGTTGAGGCAGTCTTGTGCTTCCTGAGTAGAAAACATGGCTAAGTCGTCTGCGACCGTATCAAGCAGATCAAAACAAGTGGTTATCTCCTCAAAACTGAGTTTAACGTACTCGATTTTGCTTGAGTTGGCTATTTGCATCATTACTTCTTCCTCAAGCTCCTCGAAAAAACTGTAGCGGCGTCTCCATTGATTGAGTAGTTGTTGTAAGTTTGATTTCGTTGGAGCCATTCAAGAAAATAGTAAAATGAGTAGAAAAGATGTATTAAAAGTTTACGAGCTCGGATGGCATCGATCGCAAAGTAGTTCCGTTAATGAAGCTTTTTTTGAGCTTTCTCAAGATTTTTACTATAATTTACGTTAAATTTTTGTTAAAGTCAACCAGCCAGAGGGTTAGCCCGGTGGTTAATTGAACAAAGTGAGCTACAGGTCACGCCGATATGAGTTTTTTAATTACTGTTAAGGACTAAGGGTTGAAACTTTTTTTAGGAGTTCAAATGAGTAAAAAGTTTGAGAGTTTCGAATTTTTTGTAAAACTTTTGTTGATGTGGCTAGTAAAACTTTTTTTAGTTATGGGTTTAAAGAAAAATTTTCGGAAAAAATGGGCTTTTGAAAATTCGCAGCAGCTAGTTTTGGGCTAGACAGTTTCGGCTATCGGGTTTTGGCTATCAGTATTTTTTTTGTATAAGTGGGACCCTTGTTTATATGTGTGTTTAGGTACTACCTTAATACCCCGAGGATTAAAAACCAATTCAGCACTAACGTTTCACCATGGAGGATGTAGATTTTTAAAAAAAACTGTACAAAAGTTTAGCACAATTGTTTTAAATTTTAGCACAATGTGGGTTTTGCTATAGAACGAACTTGAATAAAGCGTTCAAAATCGACTATGGGTTTGAAATTTTTTTGTAGCAAGATCATGAATTCTTAAGTTTAAGCACAAAAATGTTTTTGAAGTGAAAAAAAGTTTTCGAAATGGATCTAGCCTGAGTTGTGATGTAGAATCCTTGGCCAGGACATGTGTTCTGCATTTGAACCTCTGGAGATGTTGGTAGTGAGGTGGAACCGCTGGTTCTGTCCTGGGCTCTGCCTATGGCACGTTGGAGATGTTGGTTGTGAGGTGGAACCGCTGGTTGTGTCCTGGGCTCTGCCTGTGGAACGTTGGAGATGTTGGTTCTGTCCTAGGTTCTGCCTATGGAACGTTGGAGATGTTGGTTGTGAGGTGGAACCGCTGGTTGTGTCCTGGACTCTGCCTATGGAATGTTGGAGATGTTGGTTCTGTCCTAGGTTCTGCCTATGGAACGTTGGAGATGTTGGTTCTGTCCTATGTTCTGCCTATGGAACGTTGGAGATTTTGGTTGTGAGGTAGAACCGCTGGTTGTGTCCTGGGCTGTGCCTTGAAGTTGAGGGGGGGTAGTTGAAGTTGTTCCTGTTAACTTGCTGTAGACTTCGATATCTTTTTCAATTTTGGTCGCCAAATATTCAAGACAATTTGATGAACATGTCTTAAAAGTCACTTTGTTGAAGTCAAATTTATTACTCATTAGTTCGGAACAAATCATGCTATTATTAAAAGATTTTACCGCATTTTGCTATAATTAATATGAGACAATTCATGTCATGAATAGTTTTTTTGTACAGTTTGCAACTCAGTCTGAAACCTGAGACATCCTCATTAGACCAAATGGTCAGTTGACAAAAAAATATATATATAGGGCAAAAAAGACTATCTACAAAAACCGGAGAAGTTAGACAGGTTTGACTGTTGATAAACGGCTAAGTTTTTCAATATGAAAACTTAGTAAACTAGTTAATTGGGGTTATTATCAAAACACTTACCCCAAATCTTCGAATAAGAGCTTCGTGAAATAAATTTTTTTCCAGACCTCATTACTAGTTGCCAAGTTCGGTCTGATCTTTGGTTTTTTTCGTTTTTCTCCAATTTTGCTAGGTTTAATCTCAATTTTTGGGTTCGTACCTCAGGGGTCAAAACACAATAAATACCAGAAAAAGGAGCTTTTTTTTTAGATCAATTTTCTAAAAAAGCGCAAAAATCTTTTTTTTTCCCCAAAAACACCGGTGTTCTAGATGGATCTCTTTAACTATTTCCTCCCTTTAACAAAGGGGGGGGCAGACGATCTCCTTAGAGATTCGACCCCCTGCCAACTCGGCTTTTTGCCAGTTCCCCCCCTTTCAAATTCAACTTTGAAAAGCTTATTTAACCTTGTCATAATACAAGGAAATTTGGCGTGGTGAACAAATCAACAACTGTGAACAGATTTGTTCTTCATACTTTACAGCGTAACATCACGCATTTAGCCGTAATAACACGTAAAACAAAATAAAACTCGGTATTTTGAAAGGTGGGGGGGGGACTGGAAAAGAGCCTCCAACCCAAAAGTCACCCCCTTTGTACTATTTTGAGATATCCATTTTTGGCTGACTGACCTTAAAAATTTTTCAATGCGCCTTTCAATTTTTTTTTGAAAAACCGCTTCCCCCCACCCCATCGAGAAATTCTTAGATCCGCGCCTGATCACCGCAGCGACTTTAAGGTAAACGAGAGCATAATGAACCTCAAAAGCAATCATTTTCTGGCTCATTCTTAAATCTGTACCGCACCAAAACAGATTCTGAGTGTTTCTCTTGCAAGGGCGGGTCAACAATTTGTAACTAGTCTAACGATCAACAAAAAATGTCATCACACTCTTGTCAATGCAGCCGAAAACATTTCACCTATCAAACACTGGTTTTCGTGGAATTAGATGTGCAAAAAGCTCGAAAGGAAATTAAAGAGAAAGTAAAATCTACACTAGAAATTTAAAATGTCAAAAACCGAATTAGAGTATTTATTTTAGCGCAACTATCTAGAGCATATGCATTTTTTCAGTCTGTTTCTGCTCAATTTTGTTTTTTTTGGGTTCTACTCCATTTTTTTAAATCAAGTCCATAAAATATAAAACTCTGAAATAAATGATTAGAAATGGCTCACCGCGTATACTGCAAAAAATGAGTTTTTTAACTTGTGTTAAAATATTGTTTGTTGTAGTTAGGCAATAAATCATTTATAAAAACTGACTTAAATGAGTTGATTTTTCTTCTTATCTTTGTAGTAGATATTTCATTGTGGCAGAGTTATTTCACATTCAACTTCACCTTCGGTGTGGTAGACTTACTTCAACGTTTCTTCTTTTGTCCGCTGAAGTGAAACGCTACAGCAGTAGATGATTTTATAAAGTTTTCGGAGAGCTTGCAAATCTACCCTTCTTTTTCCACAAAATCATTGATCCGCCCTTGGTTCAGAGCAATCAAACTCCCAGTATTCTCAGATAAGAAGTCTTGCAAAAAGTACATGATTTCGTCATTTTTTCAAGATTATTCCAAGATTTACATTCATTTTGCAACATTCTTCCAAGATTTGCATTCCAATTGCAAGAAATGAGCAAGATTTTGCATTCTAAATTAATAAATTCAGTAGCTTTAAAAAATAAGATAGCTGTTTTTGGTATGTTCAGTGCCTTTTGAAGTTTCTGCTATTCTCTAGCAGATACTTGGCAAAATCTCACATCGTCTGTAATTTCAATTACAACTTTCTGTCTTTCAGCCGTTCTGTCACGAGAACAGCCTTCATAGAGTAAAATTACATGGCGCCAAAGAGTTGCACATTCGAATTATTGAGGTGGACAGCAATCTTATCAGCTAAAGCTATCTGAATTTTTGTTTTTCACATCTAAGTTTAGTTTCCGATTTTTATTTTAGAAAATAAAAACGAAAACGAATTCAGGAAAAAGCGTGAAAAAATTTGAGAGCGAAAAAAAAATGGAAAAATACTAACTATTTAGGGGTTTTCCGAGTTTTTTGGATTGATAAAAATTTTATAGAGCAGATTGAAATGTTAACATCATCCCCATAAGAAAACAGGAGCGAGAAGACTCCTCAAATTGGGTAGGCTTGAAACCACCGATCTCCTGATTCAAAGTCGGAAGCACTAATTTGGTAAGTGAATTGAACCTTGAATACTGAAGTTCATATCTTTGTTTATATCCAATGCTTGTATTCAATACATTGGAATGGATAAGGATGCCTGTTTTGAAAAAGAAAAAAAAACCTCTGGATAAGAACCCATGGTTTCCAGCAAAGAGTCCGCTTCTAAGAGATGAAAAGGATAACGGCTGAGCATGCACTAATACTGAACTTAGCAAAACTTTTCCCGTTCTGGGGGCTGTGAGAGTTACCAACATTGAAAAAGGATAGCCGGTTGCTGTGCAAGTAGCACAGAATGCTCCGACCGGATTCCAAGTTAGTATTTTTCTCGTACGTTGTGTGATTTTAAAGCTATACAAACGTGTATAAATATAGTGAATTTGGCATAAACGACTACAACTGACTTCAAAAAATAAATAAACAAAAAGAGATGAAAATTTTTTTTCCAAAATTTTTCTTATTTTTTCAATTTTTTGCACTAAAAATTATAAATATTTTCGAATTTTTTTTTGCTAGAAAACGCTATGTAAAGCATCCAAAACTATTTTTTTCGTTTAGTAAAATTATCAATTTTTAGCCTACTTTGTTAGTTTTTATAAATAACGAACGTTACTCGATCGCTTACTCGCTCGAAAATAGACGAAAAATGAAAAATTTCAAGTCGTTTTTTATCAAAACTTAGTGTTTTGTTAATGTCGTTTAAATTACAACTGAAAGGGCTTCAATGTGATATCACTCACCTCTCTCCGATGATTTTTGAGAAGCTGCTTTTGCGTGGAAAATGAAAAAAAAAATGAAAAAAAAAATACTTGAAAAACTAAGACATTTTTTCGTCGCTCACTTCGTTTTGACTTTAACTTCAGTGTTTTCGGCAAAAAATTTTCTGCCATCTTAAAAAAATAGTTATCTCGAGCTCAAATGAAGAAATGATATTGCACTAATGATAGTTTGCCTAACGTAGTGGTAATAATGATGAAGGGGAGGTCAAGTTGATATAATGCCATCTAAAATAAATTAAATTTGGTAGTTTTTGCAGTTTTCGTAACTGCACAATAAATTTTACTAATAATTGCCCATTATTGAAAAAAGGAAAGTTTAATTTTTGATCATAAACTACCTCAATATTGCTATCAATATTTTAAAAATGACCACGGGCAGATCAAGTTGACATATGTCATCTAAAATAAATTAAAGTTAGTTTTTGCAGTTTTTGTAACTGCACAATAAATTTTACTAATAATTGCCCATTAATGAAAAAAGGAAAGTTTAATTTTTGATCATAAACTACCTCAATATTGTTATCAATATGTTAAAAATGACCACGGGCAGATCAAGTTGATTTATGTCATCTAAAATAAATTAAAGTTAGTTTTTGCAGTTTTTGTAACTGCACAATAAGTTTTACTAATAATTGCCCATTAATGAAAAAAGGAAAGTTTAATTTTTGATCATTAACTACCTCAATATTGCTATCAATATGTTAAAAATGACCACGGGCAGATCAAGTTGATATATGTCATCAAAAATAAATTAAAGTTAGTTTTTGCAGTTTTTGTAACTGGACATTAAGCTTCCCATTATTTGCACATTACTGAAACAAAAGGAAATTAAAATTTTGATTATAATTATGCCCCAATAATGCTCTCAATTTCTTTATAATGATCGAGGGCAGGTCAAGTTGATATAAAGTCACCTAAAAATAAGATAAAAATGGTAGTTTTTGCAGTTTTTGTCACTGAACTTTAAATTTCCAAATAATTGCCCATTACTGAAAAAAAATTTAAAGTTTGAACATGAAAAATTGCCCAATAATCAGACCACATGCGTTCACCGCTGTCGTTATTTTCGCTTTTTTGGAAAATTATCTCGTTGGTTTTAAAACTTTTGGTATCGGAATGTGTAGCCAAGTTAAATCCCCCCTCACCCTCCTCCCCTCCCCTCTGTTGAGTATAAACAAATCCCCACATCGTTTTACAAAAGGAGGGGAAAGTTAACAAGATCCAATTTTTTACACAATTTTACAAAAGGAGGGAAAAGTTAACAATATTCCTTTTTCTAATTAATTTTTCATCAGGTTGTTAAAAGGGCATCCACAACATTCAGGACTTCGCCTTGATACAGCAGTCTTGTTATTACTAACAAGAAGCCCTGAGGATCCTGCTTGATAATATTTAGGTTACTTAACCTGAAACGGATATAGTGAACCAGTACAAATGAGGAAGACATTATTTGGAAAATTAAAGCAACCAGAATTGAAAAAGGCATCTCTATTGACGTCAGCACACTACTGAAAGGGCTATTAGTAAGTTGATCTAATTTCAAACCATTTTATATTAAGTTTGAAGACCCGAATGAATCTAAGAGGACAAAAAATGTAGCGCAATGATCTGAAGCTGTGTTTGCGGCTTAACTTCCTCAAAATCAAATAAACTTGGTCTGAAAAGCGAATTTAGAAACGAATGATAAGTGGCTTGAAAATTTTGTCATAAAAAGATACCCTAAGAGTATTTTCATCTAATTTTTTAGTGAGTAGGAGGGTGATCACCCACTCGCCGCCCCCTCCCTTATTCCGCCTCACACAGGAAGTTGTTACAGAAGACAACTCGGAAACAAACAAACAAGCAAGTTTAAGAGAACCGAGAAATCGCTACATATTTTCCTTCATTCAGCTATTGTTTTTTCGACCAAAAAATAAATAACTGCTCACGCTGAAGCCCGTATAGCGGCCCTGATATATTTGTGATGTAACTTAACTTGTTTAGTAATGAAATGCGATGTATACTTCTACAAACAAATCTGAAATAAACCTTATACTGGTTCCAGTAGAATACACAGAGGCATGTCAACATTCCGAAAGGTCAGGCTGCCAAAAACTAAGGATTTTTAAAAACTTTATTGGATATATCCAATCAAGTCTAAGCACATGAAAAAAGATAGCTATTCAAATAGAAAAATGCATTTTTTAGACTACTTGACTCATCTGATTGTTTAGTATATGCAGCTAGATTGTTGTTTTTTCTCTATAAATACAGTTACATATACTGCAAGTTTGCTGTTTTCAGCGCCAAAAACTAAGGATTTTTCTAAGGATATTTTTTTTACATGAAACGGGGACGTTCAACAAAGCCGTAGTAAAACAGCGATGACTTTAAAAAAGTGCTCAACAGTGCCAAAAAATGATGAGTTTTTGGTGCTGTTTGTTAAAAAAACCTTAATTTTCGGCACTGTTTTATTACCCCTAAAGGGACGTTCAACAAAGCCGAAAAACAATACCGAGATAATTACACTCTATCAGTCTATTTTTCTAGGTCGCCTGTCTGGCTTGTACCTAAATTAGAAAGTGAAAATGTATGTTCCTGTTCATTTGGGAAACTGATCTTTGGTCGGCAGATGCTTCGCCCATTTCATCCCGCGTGCCCAATGCAAACGAAACCGTTTTTACCTCATGTTTTTGAACCTAAGGAATCCACGGCAATCCAGGAACTTCTGACAGGAGCAACCCCGGAGGCCTGCCTGGAAGTCTATAAAATATTTGTCATAACATCTGAGAAAAAAAGG
>NW_026971512.1:0-1000 GCF_963678635.1 Symsagittifera roscoffensis | reverse complement strand
CTTATCATACAATTTTCATATATGAAAAAAAATGCTTATCATACTCTTTCATATAATTTCATAGAGCAAAAGTAAGTGTATGAAAATAGCAAAATAAGCTTTTTTTCCAAAAATGAAAATTTTTTTTTGTTTCGAAATTTCGTGTTTCAACCGAAACACTACCCAAGGGATTTTTGTCATAAGACAACCCAGAGTGTAACTGGCGTTACCACTCAGATAAACTGTATTTGGTGATTTCAGCCATAAAAGTTAATTTTAACATTTTCACAATAACTTTTTGAATATGGCTAGATAACTTTTAGTTTAAAAATTGTGTTGGTTGAGAAAAAAAAAGGCCTGTTTTTCTTCAAAGTTATTTTTATTTTAGCAAATGAAGCAAAAGATGATAGTCGTGTTTACAGAAAAAAAAACACTTCCTCGTGATTTTTGGATTTTTTGGGTGAAAAATTCATCCTGGACTACGTTATAAACACAAAAAGTCAAATTTTGCAAGCAAAATTTTTTTTCGTAATCTTTAAATTTTAGCACAAAAGCAAGTTTGCGGCCAAAAAATGGATTACAAATTTTTTACCTCAAATTTTTGTTTTTGTTTATGAAAAAAAGCATATCATACAATTTTCATATATGATATTTGTTTGATAAGCATTTTTTATAAAAAAAATTTTAAATCATTTTTTTAATGACCAGGAAGCTTCAAAAGAGGCAAGTAGACCAAAAATGTTCATTAAAAATTTTTAAAACACTTTTTAAGTTTGTCTGAATTTTCAATGACAAGCATTTTTCCATAGACTTCATATATGAAACTTTATGATAAGCATTTTTCTTCTATGGACGTCAACCCGGGTGATTGTAACACAGTTGCAAGATGAAAATAACCTATCCCAGTGTCTTTGATAAGAATATTTTGACAGATGCTTGCAAAAAATGCGAACTTTTCCAGAATCTTGCAATACTTGTGAACTGCAACTACTTCTTAATCTAAAAAAGAAACAAGCATAGC
>NW_026971511.1:0-14252 GCF_963678635.1 Symsagittifera roscoffensis | reverse complement strand
TTTAAAATGAATGTGCAAAGCGAAAAACTTGCTAAAAAAATTATAAGGATGAAAAAATCCGGAAGCAAAAACAACCTGCACCCTAAAATTGTCTACTGTTTGCTATGTTTTGTTATTGCAGAGCGTAAATGTTCTTGGCTGAAGCAAACGCATTTGTAGTGAACCCGAAAGGAACTGAAAAGTCAGACGGTTTGAATACAAAATGATAACAAAACCCAAATTGTTTTAAAATGGCAATTTTTCATCACTAAAAAAGAATATTTTAAATTTTAATATCCGTAAAATATTACTGCATGAATTGCACAGAATGTTCAGACGGTAGCCTTGAAAAATACAGAAAAGTTTCTCAAATTAATGTACTTTTTTGCGTCGTGTGATTAAAGGATCTGAAGGAAAAATTACAGTTTAGGCATACTCGCCAATCATAGTAAAATAGGCAAATTGGACATCAATTTTTGTAGAAAAATGACAAGAAAAACTAAAAATTGTTTTATGAAAAATCAAAACAAAATCGCAGAGTTTGAAGTTTTTTGTATTTGATTCCTGAATTTTTGGTTCATAAATATAAAAAAAATAGCTTCACTCGACTAAATTTTCGAACCTTAAATTGTGGATAAATCAGCTATTTTTATACTGCTCGCTTGCTTAATCCGCTCAAAAGTGTACAAAAAAGCACCTTTTTCAAATTGTGCGGGGACTAGAATTTCTTCCCATAAATTTTTTAGGAAATTTAGCCGACATGCTCATTTCTGACATATTCAAGGCTGAAATAGTCAAATTCATGGAAATTCAAATAACGACACAGAAAATTTTTCCGGAAATAATAAATAATCGAATCACGACTAAAAAAAGCTTTAGTATGCTATTTGTCCGATGATTGTTTGTGGAACTTGATATTGCGTGGAAAAACAATAAACATAAAAAAAAATACGCGAATACAAAATTGCCCTCCATTTTCAATGTCGGAACTATAATCCACAATTGAAAGAACCAATTCTATACTATTTATATGATAAGTTAACTAAAACGGATCACATATTTTGCGAGGAGAAATACAAAAAGCAAAGCGAAATAGTTAAAGGGATTCCAAAAAATTCCTTTAAGTTATCGTCGTGGTTGGATGTTTCATAGATAAAGCAAAATGTTTATTGAATTCATTGCTTGAAAAGTCATTTTCCGTCAAAACGCTTTAGTTCCTTCACTTGCGAGAGCAAGTGACTTGTAATCGGGAACTAGAATTTCTTCCCATAAACAAATTTTTTAGGAAATTTTGCCGACATGCTCATTTCTGACATATTCAAGGCTGAAATTCAAATAAAACTGCTTCTTAGTAGATGTGGGATAGTAACTAATGTTTTCAAATATTTTTATTGGAAAAACGTTGATATTTTGGTTATGTCGTTTGCTTCCTAACTTCTGACGACTGATGTTATGTTGTTTTTTCAACGGTTAACAAATTTTCTCTACTGATAGCCAGTCAATTGTATTTTTGCCCAGTAAGATATTGCATGGAATATTTTCAAAATTTTTACAAAGTTTATTGAATAAAAAGTTCAAAAGTAAGAATGATTTTAAATTTTTAAAAATGCTTCTACAAACAGTTTTTTTTTAAAATGTTAATTTGTATGTCAATTTTCTTAATGAACACTTGTAATTTGAGCCAACTGGATAAATAAATACCTTTTCACTTCACTTGGATATCTTATAATCACAAACCGTTTTGACACTAAGAATCATAAGAGTTTTAGAGTTTAAGCAAATTTTGCATAAGCTCTAAAACTCTTATGATTCTTAGTGTCAAAACGGTTTGTGTTTATAAGATATCCAAGTGAAGTGAAAAGGTATTTATTTATCCAGTTGGCACTTTTTTGTCGACTTGCTAATTTTTGAAAACTCAAAAAAGAAATTTTCCAGTTCACGTGGAGTAGCAATCAAGTTTTCCAAATATGTATTTGATGTTTTTTTTTGGACTTGTGGTTTTCGTCCTAAATTTTGTCGACTGCTTTTCCATTACTTTCAAATGCACTTTATACTATCTGGTAAGTTTTTCGAGTGATTTTTTTTCGAAGCTGGAGTCTTTTCAATTTTGGTTCAAATCATTTCTACTTTAATTGAAAGTTCTCTGTCTAGATTTTACAATTGTCCAACCTTCTGGTTTACAACTGTAGGCAGTAGAATATTTACTAACTCCTGTTCTTAGTAATTTTAAATTTTTTCATTTTAAAATTTTCATTAAACGGGGCCAGTTTATGTTATATTAGATCAGTGAACTTGTGTTCCGCAGTTTAAAAGGAGAATTGAGTCAAATTTTTTTGCTTGTTTATAAAAATATCAGCCGAAGAAAAACAATTTAAAGAAACAATCTAAGAAAAACTTTCTTTGTTTACTTTCATTTTCGGCTTCACGAGGGAGGATCCAAGTTTTTTTCACCTTAGTTGCCGCTCGCTCATTGAGTAGCAAGGCTTGTTAAGGCTGTTTATCAACATCGTCCGATACGAAGGCGTGAAGTTTTGAAAAGAATTTTTGGAAAATTAATTTTATCTGAATTTTTCAAAAAATAATAATTTTTTTTTCGGATAATGATTTTTTTTCGGTGGTTTGCTGTTTAGTTGGTTGATTTTCCGTTTTTTTTTTCAAATGCTATTCATATTAACTAGTAAGCTTTTCGAGCAGTTTTTTCAGTTTAGGTTCAAACGGTTTGTGCCATAAATGAAATTTTCTCTGTCTAAATTTAGAACTGTCTATTCTTCTATTACACATCTGTAGCTTGTAAAATATTTACCAACTATTATTTTTAGTAATTTTATAAAACTATATTTCTTTATTTCGGCTAAACAGGTTCGGTTTATGTTATATCGGATTAGTGAACTTATAAATCGCAGTTTCAAGGGCGAACTGCGTTAATTGCTTTTGCTTGTTTCAGAAGAGAATTTTTTTCTTAAAATTTTTTTATAGCTTGTCTACTTTTTCGTTTTCGGCTATACAAGGGTCGAGCCAAGTTTTTTTAGCTTTTGTTGCCGATCGGTTGATGATTCGCTATGCTTGTTGAGGATGTTTATAAGCATCGTGCGATACATAGTTGTGAAGTTTTTTAGAGAGTTTTTTGAACTTTTAAGCTTTTTTCAGATTAGTTTTTTGGAAAAAGAAAACTTTATTTTTTCTTCTCAATTTTTTAAATTTTATCGCAAGTTTTGCAAAGCTCCACTTCGCGTCTGTGTTTAATTTTTTGTCTTTCTCTTCTTAAGACTCATGAACGCAGAGAATACTTTAAGAAAGATCATATATAAAGAGCTTTGAGGTGATATTTTTTCTTTTAAACTCAAAAACTGAATTTCTTTCTAAAAACAAATGTGTTTTTTTTCTAACTCGTTGCATTCATGCCTTCAACTGTCTGTTGGCTATGTTTTGACCCTTTTGACACTATTCTTAGCCTCAGTGTAAACAATTTAATCTCTTTTCCACTTTTCCCATCCTCTAAACTTCCATCTTGAGAAACTACTTTAAAATCGGGGCTATTTGCATGCACGAAGGACCGAATGGGCAAAAAAACTCGTGGGCCAAGGACCGAAAACAAAATTAGCCGAAAGTCATTTTTTAAAAAGAATCAATTGCTATTAAATTAAAATGACTTAAATGAAGCAATTAAATATAAAATTTGTTCCAGTTCGGCGGCGGTCAGTGACAATTTGAAAATTTTGCATATTTCTGCCGTTTTTATATTCGGTCAATATCAATTTTCAGTCCCTGGAAATGCTTACTTTCTTTCCAAATTTTAGATTACTGAAATCTGACCGGCTGATTTTTTTTCGAGCATTCGGTCCTTCGCATATGAGGGATTCCACCCTTTAAAATTGTCATATCATAATATGACGCGTTTGGCCATAACTACAATAACTACATAATTACATAATTACCATACAACAACTATGAAAACAGAATTTTAGAAAGATGCGGGGAGTTGAAAAGTTTAAACTGTTCATCAAGGTTGGTATGCAAATTTTGCACATGTAATTATATGATAGAGATAATTTTACTGCCGAGATCTGCAACGAAGTTACAGCTGTAAGAAGAAAACAGTAATCAATCACCAATATCTATTTACCTGGCAAGATATTGCAAAACTCTGGCTGTTTTGGGTATCTTATCGGTGATGGAAAGCGGTTAACTCTCGCTCGAAAAGATGTTGGATCGAGACACATCATGATCTGTCATAATGCACTGAAATTTAGAAATGAATAACAATAAGCAAAAACTTCATAATGTTCTATGAAATTTACACAACTGTTTTCCGCAAAAAGCTGAACTGCTCGATTGTTTTCTCATTTCTTCTTTTTGATGGTCCACTACTTCTTAAATATTGGAGATCGACCAAAAAAACAAAACAAGTGCGAAAACAGAATACGATTTAATTTAGAACAAATTTTGAGAACTCATTCAAGAAGATTCAAAAGAAAAATGTTCACATCGATAAAATTGTAATGATTAGAATCAAACCAATGAAATATGCTGGAGCTGCCTTGTCTTTGAATTGTTTCGATGAAGTAACCTCAGTTGGCTCCGACGCTTCAGTTATGTTAATTGCACTTGTCGTTTCTGCAGAATTTTCTTCGTCTTGTCTGTTGCCTTTTTTTGCCTTTCCATGATTTTTGTCAACTTTGACTCTGCCGGTGGTTCCTCCGTCCTTGTCGAATAGATCGATGTAGTAAGCTACTCTAGCAGCTCCACTCCTTACAGGTGGGTCTTTATCACATATGAGATCTCCGTAATTGATGACTCCGTACAGGCAAACAGCCTGTTTTTCATCATTCACTAGGAATATGGGACTACCGCTGTCGCCTAATTACAGATTCAAGAATTTAAGGAATCGAGGATTCTCACGAATAATAATTTAAAAATCATTAAATAAAAAAGCAAGATAGTCGATTGCTCTTATTCTCGCTAGAAAACGAGAATAATAAAAACCAATCCTTAAGAGCGAATGGGCTACAAGTGTTAACCAAATTTCAATAACATATTTTACGTTCGTTCAAGCTTTTTCAGATTTTTCTTTAAAATGAAACGTAGCCAAAAGACTTTTGGAACAGAATAATGAAAGCAAAGAAAGAGAAAAGAAGAGTTGAAGAGTTTTAAAACGAAAACAGTCGACCTTGATATGCATTGAAAACTTTCACTTCGACAAAAAGATTTTTGTTAGTTTTAACAGAGATGTACGAGGGTAGTAGAGAACTCAACTTAACGTTAAATCGTAGGGCTTAACGTAGATTTGAGTTCTCTCCTACCCTCGTTTAGCTTTGTTAAAACTACTGCACTAAAAGTACGACTGCACTAAAGGTAATCACCCTTAGTGCAGGCATAACTGATGCACTATTAACCTCTTAAGGTACCAAGCTGGTAGGCTGTTATTTCTAAAAGTTTTTTAAAATACTTTATTGAGTACTAACCAGGTACATTGAGTATCAATAGTTGGACGGGTGTAAATAGTTTCTCTTTTCCTATGAGTTTACCGAAAAAGATTTATAAGACTTTCTTTCTTTTTCATTCAAGAGTAAAAAGGTAAAAGTCGAGCGACTGCATATCACTGAATTAAAGAATCAATGGTTGCTTAGTTTTCTGAAAATTTGTTTTTTTTAGTTTACCACCACATTGAAGTAATCATCAGCATATATGACGATATCTCATCTGCACAAAAATGATTCTGCAAAAATTCTATTTGAGCAGTACGGCTTGAAAAAAGACTAAATCATCAAAAAAAATTAATCATAAGGATCTTTTAATTTTAAATACAAACGATGAGTGGAAAAAATGATCAAAAAGCCGGAAACTTACCACAACTGATGTCTATTTTGGAAAGAAAAAAATGAACAAATTAAGCGTATTTTTTGGGTTTTCTATTGCTTTTTACAATGGAGAACTTGAAGACAGTGTTTGATCAAGAGGTTTCTGTGAATACAAACAATATTGGAACATACGAGGTTAACGATTTACACAATGAACTATTGGAACTATACTAATGGTTCCTTTGTGCTTTTTCCCTCTCATCGGTTTAATCGAAATTGAAACAAGTATTTAAAAATTAATAAAAACTAGAAAACTGAGCTAAAATATCAGGTGACCAATTCTAAAGTTGAAAAAAATGGATACCTTTTATTTATGAAATGCGCCATCATTACCAAATATTTTCAAAGAACTTATTTGGACTCAAAGAAACTTTGAAATGTAGGCCATTTGCTATTTGTGTAACTGAAACTTGGCCAATGTGTTTTTGTTTCCGGAAAAAATGTCTATCAAAATGTGAAAACCAGATGTCCTCAAAGATTCGAAGGCGTAGGATTTACTTCAGAGACGATTTAAATAATCGAATTTTAAATTATTCAACGTCGAATACATTACAAATAGTAACTATCTTCTCATATGCCCAGTCCGCCCAAAAGTTTTGGGTAACCAAAAGTTGAGAAGAAAATGTCGTTTCTTTCGTGTTGTCATTGTCGTGTTGCATCTGCAGATTCGGGAGATTGCTTCACTAGGTCTGTTCACACACTCTAACTTAACTGCACCGCAAAGTGGTTCCTTAGGTTTTGAGTTCAGCGGGCAACCGAGATTCACTAGTAACCACAATCCGGAAAGGGTTAACTTAGTGGCAATTAATCAAGCTGTTTTCCGTTACTTGCCCCCTTTTTATACTGCTCTTAGGGTTGTTCTGAATTAATCGGAAGAATATCCAATGGTAACTGAATTCAGGTAATGTAAGTCCAAAAACAGAAAACTCTAAGTGGCCCGAATATAATCTATTAATCTAATCAAAGGGAAGGGTACGAGATGCACAAAGGCCTAATAGCAAATCAACTTCCAACCTAATTAACTATGATTCTCTCTATCTCTCTCTCTTTCTCTTTCTCTCTCTCTCTCTCTCTCTCGCTCTAGAGAATCCTAATTAAGGAATTATGAATTATTTTAAGTAATTCCACATAAATACTCGATGCGACCTGCATAATTTAATACTGTCCCTGCGGATAGTGTTCCTTTTTCTCTGAGTTAATTTAACTGAGCTCTCTAATTTGACAAATCATTGTTATCTAATTTTGAGAACTGACTCTTCTATTAGCTCGCTAATTCGCTCTCACAGTGAAAATGAGAACCGCAACTACTTTTCTCAATAGCTCTAGTTCTGTCTAAGGGTAGGCTGTTTGTTTTCTTTGTATGTTTTCCTATTTGAGTTTCAGTCCCAGTTAGAATTATGATCGTCCCTAAAATTCCTGTCCTTTACTTTGGTAAACCTTTTGCAGGGTCATAACTGGATCCTTCCTCCGACGGCACTTGTTCTAAATTCCAAGTTATATTTAGGTACCTCTAAGTAAATTGTGCAAATATTAAGTCTACTTTCACCTCTAAGCCAGGCTATGTTTAATTAAGCAATCTCTCATAGTTTTAATTTAATTGTTCCATTAATTTTCCAACCTCTCAAGGGTAGGTTTGACCCATATTAAGGGCAGCTAATTCTTTCCATGAGTCCAAAATTTCAGTCTATACTCTATTCTAATCCCGACCTTCTAGCTATCAGGGGAGCCTAATTCGCTTGTTAGAGTTCAAATTGAACCAAAAAGCCATCTACGGGGAGCTAGTTAAACATCTCGTCCATATATAATGTCCAGGAGATCTACTTCCCATGCCATGCTTCTAACGCTGCCATCTTTTGGGACTAAATTTCTTTAGTCTGATTGATGTTCAATAATAGCGCTTTCACCACGTTTTTTTGGAATTAATGTTTGCCAATTCCACTTCAGTTAGTTCCACTTTTTTCAATTTTACAATGTAAAAGCTATATCCTTTTCAGCTTCTGCTTCAGATCACAATATATAAGTGCCCTCCAAAGTCTTAATAAGGTGACCGATTTTTTATTCCCCAAGGGTTGAGGCGGGGAGAATGTGCCACTTTCCGGTGTTAATCCCATTTTTTTCTATGTGGTTTCAGCCATAAACGTCTAAAGGTCATTTCAAAGTCACTCGGAGTCACACCGGGTCGATTTGCCAAATTCTGGTTAAAAATCCTATATTGATCTTGCCTACCAGGATTCATCCATAGCCGAAAAATTCTTCCCAATTTATCCCATGTCTAAGGTCCATTATCACTTTTCCCGGTAAAAGGCTAATAACAACCTCGGAAGGAGTCGCCGGGGGCTTTTTCTTATTACGAGTTCTTTTTCGGAGATTCTACTCTCTATTGCCGCATAAAAAAAATGCCCTCGCTCATTATTTTGCGTAAATTGCACACTTCCTGTCTAAAAAGTGTTTTTCCCATTTGCTGATGACTTCCGGTCCAACGATCAGATTCGATTCAAAATATGATAAATGATGCACCTTGTCTTCTGTCTTCACCACCATATGCTTAGGTCTTGGCTCCATGCGTTAAGTGGTGGGGTTGAGAAATGACCTCCGGAAGTCCCGGATGGGGACTATTCACTTAGACCAATCGTCAGCGCTCAAAATCTGGAAAATTTCTTCTCCAGGTCTTCTAAGGTTGCAGGTGTTTCTTAATAGAGCCATAAGGATGGTCTGCTCTAACATGTTTAGGATACTTTCACCGATTTGGCGGGAGACACGAACAAATTTTATACCTAATGTTATTTCCAGATATCCGCGAAGTTGAGCCCACTTCCTACAAGTGTTCGATTGGTGCTATAAAATAGATCTGCTTTGGAACGTTTGGGTTCTGGGTCATTTTGCATGGAGGAGAACCAAAAGCTATTTTATCCCTTATCTTAAGACACGGGCCACAGGTGGATTCTCGAGATCACCGGGAAATTGACATCTCCTAGTGAGTCGACATCCTACACGCTCACTTTAGGGGTTCTGGAAGATGATGAAGTCAAAATTTTCCAAATTCGACCTCTGGGTTGTCGAGGGAGATGTTCAACTCCCTGTATCATATTTAATACGTGGGGCTTGGTGAATTTTCTGATATTTTGGAAATTTAATGCCTCTTAGTGGATCAACTTTTTGCAGGAGCTTATTAAGTCTAGGCACGGGACTGCGAATGTCGATGAAGTTGCTACACAAATATAAAAACCGTATTTTGCAGTTTTTCGAAAAGTCTGGGTAATGAATTTAAAACCTGAAATTGTCTAAACTTTGATTGTCCTGATTCGTTCGTCTTGGGCTAATAATCATTCAAGGGGGCATTAAATTATCGTAGCATACAGTTTTAAACCTCTATAATTCCAACTTAATGCTAGCTAAGATGAGTTGGCAATTCAATCGAGTGTTCATTGGAATCTCCCTTTCTCAGCATAAATCACAATTTTTTTTGTGTCGTGTCCGTAATCGCTTACTATTGTGGTCTATGACTTATTTCGGGTGTAAGAGATGTTTTGATCTTATCTGCTTTTTATATATGCAACCAGATTTTGCTCTTTTTCAGCTTGTTACTTTCTACTCCAACAACCTGTACCGTGCTAAAAGCATTTTTAACCATAATAAGCCATTTCGAACCATGTCATCCACTGTTTTCAAGTTTTTCTTCCATGTTTATAAAAATAATCGTTCAAAGCACCCTGTCTAACTGCTAAAATGAATGTTCAAATTTTTAGTTGACAGAGAAGATGCCTTGATTTGATTCCTGTTACCAATGCTTTAACCAAAATTTCCGTATTCGTTAATTATCCGTAGTGTGTGCTGTCCGATACCCGCTACTTTTCAGAAAATACCCATAGAGCCTAAAAATTACCGCCATTCATAACCGTTGTTCCCCAAACTGATAATAGTTTTATATCATATATACTCATGTGTACCATTTTGTCTCAAAATTTGCTGTTCGTTATAAAATAAACTTAGTGTGACTTCTTGCACATTGTGTTGTACCTTTTTCTAGATGTGTGCATGATAGCGACATCTTTAGACAATTATTTGTCCAACTTCGTGATATCGTTTTCTTATGCAGTGTACCTCTGCAGTTTTTAAAAATGATTCTCTTTTACTACCGTGCATTTTTTGCTTTCTTTTTTTGCCCATCGTTTTTTTATCATCCCCAACTTTTAGAGAAAAAATTATATCATTTATTTATTGATTATCCTCGATAAGACTGAGTTTGATGACCGGTTGATACAGTCTCTTTTATGTTTTTTAAGCAAACACGATCTTGCAATAGCATCCCTACCTTTGTGTACCTCTTTTACTTTACCTACCGCCCAATTTCCCCTGTTTGTTTCCAATCCCCTATCTCAATGAGGTCAATCAATTTATCGCGTCTAATTTGTCGCGTCTCCGCAATGTTCTTAGGACTCTTTTTCGATATGGTTTGAGAACTTCTCCTGCTTGGTTTGAAATCCTCTCATCTCAACTGAATCAGAAAAAATTTTTCAAGAAGAGAATGCCAATTTCTTAGATCCGATGAATTTTTTCTGATGCATCACTTTGTGGGTAAATAAAGGATACATCCTTCCTATCAAGAAGCTCCAGAGGGCTCTCTGAATGTTAAAGGGAAGCATTATAATTCAGAGTTTCTAATTAAAGTCTTACGGTCTTACGTCGCCTAGCCTTACGTCGCAACAAGTAATGAATTGCTTTCAGTTATGTACTGAAGGTCAATTTTTCGGAATGCAGCGCAAGCGCTTTTCTAATGAAAAACATCGGCACTCTGCAGAATCAAGAGTGTTCGGGGCTCACCGCCGTACACAATCAGCGTCGAAAGTAATTCATCAACAAAATACAAAGATAATACTAAAATTGCAAAACAAGTTTTTCAAAACTTAGTTTTTCCACGGAAACTCAACAATTTTGCAATGCCATTCACAAAAAATTACCCTAAAATCACAACTAAAAAAAACAAATTTCAATAAAGAGTTTTCCATTTTTTTCAACTCTAATCAGAAAATTGTTTCCAAGATCTTTAGTACGCGTCAAACCACAACTATTGAAGCTTCAACGTAAAGTCACAAAACAAGAAACACATCAGAATTTTTTCTGCTCTATGGAGAAAAGTATGTCAATTAAAGTATAGTAGAACTCAGTTTTAACCCGCAGAAAATTAGTGATTGGGCAAAACGTGGTGTTCAGCCTTTGTTCAGTTGTTGGCGTTCGTTTGCGACAAAAAAAATAGGATAAATAGATAGCTTGAAATATTTCAAGAAACATCATACGCAAGCAAATTGTTCAAAGTTTCAGTGAAAACACGAAAAAAAGATTGACCCTTAGTTTTATAGAACAGTCTATATTTTAATTTGACAAGCAAAAAAATGAACTTAGGGATCTGTTTCTTTTTATCTTCTTCATTATTCGCGTATACAAGGTGAAAAAATATTCAAAAAATAGTGACTGAAAGTGACATCCATCCGGTACCAAAACTGATAAAGGAAATCAAAACAAAGCCAAAAAACACCCGCAATAAGTTTTGAAAACCTTCAACAATCGAACTTAAAGAAAAAATTAAAATACATAAAAGCTCTTTGAGTTTCAAGAACAGTTTATGAAAGAATGTTTTTTTTTGATAAATTTTACCAACTTGAGAAAACTGAGTCAAAAGCAGAGCCGGATTTAAGATTTTCTCGAGGGGGGGGCGAATTTCCAAAACTAGGTCAAAAGCAGAGCCGGATCTAGGATTTTCTCGAGGTGGGGGGGGGGGGGGCAAAGTTTCAAGAGTTTTGAAAAAAACAGGCCAAAAAAGGCGTTTTTAGGCACTTTTTGGAAAATGTTGACCAAAAAATTGCGTTTTTTCGACGCGCGCTCCCTCTTAAAATTAGTATATATATTGGCGCCAAAGGCGCCTTTAGAAAAATTTTAGGTTCCATCACCAAAAATGGATTTCTCAAAATAAAACAAAGAGAGAGCCTTTCGGTCGGCAGGGTCTCAAATCTTCCAGGTGGGCGTCCCCCCTCCTATATCCGCCCCTGGTCAATAGGTAAGACTTTTTTTTCGCTGGGAAATCTGACAATTAATTTCCAATTTTGAATCTGGAAGTTGCTCACGTTTTTCGTTGCTGTTCGAGAATGGAGTTTGCCTTGCTTTTGATAAAGAAATGAACCTAAAAAATTTAAAAGTCAAACCGCAAAAAAAGTCTATCAAAAAACATCAAGATCTTTAAAGAGTCTTCACAACGTTCGTTGACTTTAAGTAGAATGTTTTGAAGTTTTGCTTCATTGCAAATGCAAATGTAAGTTCGTATCTCACGAATACATTCGGAAACATGATTAATGAAGTTTCAGTTTGAGTTTTCAATAAACACACTTTAAATTAACCTTATCTTCAGAAAAATACTGGTCAGTTTAGATTATAATCAAACAATTAATTTCCACCTCAGATCAATAAAACTTTCACTCTCTTTTTTTTTTGTTTCAAATGGTTCAGAGGTTTGCTGCTGGCTGATGTGATGTGGATGTAATTAGTGTTTCAGGCTAATTTTCTTAACACAATTAATTTTCATCTTAAATAAACGATGCCAATTTTGATACTATAGCCAAGAGACAATTGGAAAAGAGTCATAAACGCAAGGAAATAGACAAAAAGCTGATTTTTTTTTAAAAAACTTCAGCTTTTAAAGTTCTTTAAGTTCAAATAAAAACAAATGAACTTGAAGTTTTTTGAATTTCAACAACACTTTACAATTGAAACTTTCTTGATAAAATAACCCAATTTGAAAAAGAAAGATTTAAGTAAGTTTGTTTTTCGCTGGGAAATCTAATAATTAGTTTCCATTTTCCAAATTAGAAGTCGACCAAGTTTTTCGAGACCTTTACACTTTTGCTGTTCGATAGTGGAGTTTGCCTTCCTTTTAACAATGGAAAAAAACTGAACAAGTCAAACCGCAAAAAAATCAAAATTGAGCCTGAACAAATTTCGAGACTTTTTCCTGAAAAAAAAACAAACAAAATCACCAAGACCTATAAAAGAGTATTTCCTACATTCATGACTCTTAATAATCATAAACAAACCTGTTTCGATTGCCCAGTCTAACCCCCCCCCCCTTCCCTCCCACCTCTCCACTCCAAAAAACATCCGATATTTTATTTTTTTGGTTTTTTTGTGCTTCCCGCACATTTACGAACAGTACGTGTTGAGTTGGATTGGGAAAATTTTCCGTTAATTTGACCAACCTGAACAACTGGCCCCAATTGACTTGTCATCCTCTTTCTCCTCGCCTTCCTGACTACCATAGCACAGTAGGGATCCGTTTGGACTCTTGTGTTCTCCGTAATGAGCCCTACACAGTGTCTCATTCAATTCATGTAGCTGCACCTCCTTCAAAGTAAAATCTCAACTGTTTTTAATACCACAACTCAGAGGTGAGATAGGGGGAGGGGGGCGAATCCCCCCTCAGGGATTCGATCACTCACCAACCAAAGGATCCCCCCTTTGATTTTTTAATTGGACATCCATTGTCGGCCGACCAACCCCAAAAATTTTTCTAGAGGCGCCTTTGGAGGGGAGCACACAGCAAAAAACGCAATTTTTTCGGTCAAAATTTTCCAAAAACTGCCAAAGAACAGCATTTTTGGTCTCTTTTTCCTTTACCCACCTGTAAATTTTTACAAGTAAATTTGTTGATCGCATTGTCCGATTGTTCTGAAAAAAAAATTGACATGCAGACAATTTAAGCCGATGACAAACATATTTGGTTTTCATAAGTAACCTCGTAAAACCACCCGTTAACTCCAAAAAATTTATGCTCGTTGAGGTCGGGGGGGGGGGGGGGGGGGGGTTGAAAAAGAGCCTATTTTCGACCTGTTTTTTTTTTTGAAACTGTTGGCTGTGGGGTCTTAACAGTGTTCAGGGAGCTCTCGGCAAATCAATTTGGTCGACCTAAAAGACAAGTCGAGAAAATTTTCAAAACAACTAGTGCATGTAGTTTTACGAAGGGCAGAAGAAGAGGCCAACGGAAAAATTTTCTTCAGAAACGGAGCATCAGCTCATTTTCGCAATGAACTGAACAGCTTTGTACGTTCATCATTCCAGTGCGGATGAACTTTTGTGATTCGAATTTTTCGCCTTTTTTTCACGTTTGTCGCAAAACGGCAATATAGAAAACAGCCAGCAAAAGTTAGAAAATAGCCATGAGCACAAAAAAAAAACAAGAAAAAAAATACTGACTTGTATTTTGAAAAGCTTCAATTCTGAATTTCAAACAAAAATAATATGGTCTTAAAGCTCTTTGATTTTCAAAAAAATTTTGACCAACGCTTTTTTGATAAGAACTAACCCAAGAAGACTCGATCAATGAGTAAATTTTTACTACGTCGGGAGCTCTGAAAATTAAATTCCCAATCC